>NW_019249559.1:0-59022 GCF_002742605.1 Olea europaea var. sylvestris
AAATCCCTCGTACGTCACGATGAAGTGGTGAGTTCAATCCAAAACGGTCGCTACATTTCCAAAAAGTACTTATTGGCCCAAAATGAACAATGTGTGCAAAAGTTACGCTCATTTGTTCGTACGCTGACTATCCAAGCGTTCCAAATATGCAAGTGCTCATTCTTTTAAAAAATGGCTGAAATTCCTCATACCTCACGACGAAGCAGAGTGTTCAATTCAAAACGGTCGCTACATTTCCAAAAAGTACTTATGGGCCCAAAACGGACACCGTGTGCAAAAGTTACGCTCAATTCTTCGTACGCCGACAATCCTGGCGTTCCAAATATGCAAGTGCTTATTCTATTGAAAAATGGCCAAAATCCCTTGTACGTCACGATGATGTTGTAAGTTCAATCCAAAATGGTCGCTATATTTCCAAAAAGTACTTATGGGCCCAAAACGAACACCGTGTGCAAAAGTTACGCTCATTTCTTCGTACGCCGACTATCCAAGCGTTCCAAATATGCAAGTGTTCATTCTTTCGATAAAAGGCCGAAATCGCTCATGCATCACGACGAAGCGATGAGTTCAATCCAAAAGGATCGCTACATTTCCAAAAAGTAGTTATACGCCCAAAATGGACACCGTGTACAAAAGTTACGCTCAATTCTTCGTACGCCGACAATCCAAGCGTTCCAAATATGCATGTGTTCATTCTTTCGAAAAATGGCCGAAATCCCTCGTACGTCACAATGAAGTCGTGACTTCAATCCAAGACGGTTGTAACATTTCTGCAAAGTACTTATGGGCCCAAAACGGACGCCGTTTGCAAAAGTTGCGCTCAATTCTTCTTACGTTGACTCTCCAAGCGTTCCAAATATGCAAGTGCTCATTCTTTCAAAAAATGGCCGAAATCCCTCCCACGTCACGATGAAGTGGTGAGTTCAATCCAAAACGGTCGCTACATTTCCAAAAAGTTCTTGTGGGCCCAAAACGGACACCGTGCGCAAAAGTTACGCTCAATTCTTCGTCCGTCGACTCTCTAAGCGTTCTAAATAAACAAGTGCACATTCATTCGAAAAATGGCCAAAATTCCTCCCACGCCATGACGAAGTTGTGAGTTCAGTCCAAAACGTTCGCTACATTTCCAAAAAGTACTTATGGGCCCAAAACGGACACCCTGTGCAAAAGTTACGCTCAATTCTTCGTACGCCGACAATCCAAGCGTTCCAAATATGCAAGTGCTCATTCTTTCGAAAAATGGCCGACATCCCTCATACGTGACGACGAAGTGGTGAGTTCAATCCAAAACGGTCGCTACATTTCCAAAAAGTTCTTATTGGCCCAAAACGGACACCCTATGCCAAAGTTACGCTCAATTCTTCGTCCGCCAACTCTCCAAGCGTTCTAAATATGCAAGTGCTCATTCTTTCAAAAAATAGCCAAAATCCCTCGTACGTCATGATGAAGTTGTGAGTTCAATCCAAAACGGTAGCTACATTTCCAAAAAGTACTTATTCGCACAAAATGAACACCGTGTGCAAAAGTTACGCTCATTTGTTCGTACGCCAACTATCCAAGCGTTCCAAATATGCAAGTGTTCATTCTTTCAAAAAATGGCTGAAATCCCTCATACCTCATGACGAAGCGGAGATTTCAATCCAAAACGGTCGCTACATTTCCAAAAAATACTTATGGGCCCAAAACGGACACCGTGTGCAAAAGTTACGCTCAATTCTTCGTACGCCGACAATCCAAGCGTTCTAAATATGCAAGTGCTCATTCTTTCAAAAAATGGCTGAAATCCCTCATACGTCACGATGAAGTGGTGAGTTCAATCCAAAACGGTCGCTACGTCTCCAAAAAGTTCTTATGGGCCCAAAACGGACACCGTGTGCAAAAGTTGCGCTCAATTCTTTGTACGCTATCAATCCAAGCGTTCCATATATGCAAGTGCTCATTCTTTCGAAAAATTGCGGAAATCCCTCATACGTCATGACGAAGTGGTGAGTTCAATCCAAAATGGTCGCTACATTTCCAAAAAGTACTCGTAGGCCCAAAACGGACACCGTGTGCAAAAGTTACGCTCAATTCTTCGTACGTCGACAATCCAAGCGTTCCAAATATGCATGTCCTCATTCCTTCCAAAAATGGCCAAAATCCCTCGTACGTCACAATGAAGTCGTGACTTCAATCTAAAACGGTCGCTACATTTCGGCAAAATACTTATGGGCCCAAAACGGACGCAGTTTGCAAAAGTTACGCTCAATTCTTCTTACGCTGACTCTCCAAGCGTTCCAAATATGCAAGTGCTCATTCTTTCCAAAAATGGTCAAAATCCCTCCTACGTCATGATGAAGTGGTGAGTTCAATCCAAAATGGTCGCTACATTTCCAAAATGTTCTTGTGGGGCCCAAAACGGACAACGTGCACAAAAGTTACGCTCAATTCTTCGTCCGCCAACTCTCCAAGCGTTGTAAATAAACAAGCGCTCATTCATTCGAAAAATGGCCAAAATTCCTCCTACGTCACGACGAAGTTGTGAGTTCAATCCAAAACGGACGCTACATTTCCAAAAAGTACTTATGGGCCCAAAACGGACACCGTGTGCAAAAGTTACGCTCAATTCTTCGTACGCCGATAATCCAAGCGTTCCAAATATGCAAGTGCTCATTCTTTCGAAAAATGGATGAAATCTCTCCTACGTCACGATGAAGTGGTGAGTTCAATCCAAAATGGTCGCTACATTTCCAAAAAGTTCTTGTGGGCCCAAAATGGACACCGTGTGCAAAAGTTACGCTCAATTCTTCATCCGCCGACTCTCCAAGCGTTCTAAATAAACAAGCGCTCATTCATTCGACAAATGGCCAAAATTCCTCCTAAGTCATGACGAAGTTGTGAGTTCAATCCAAAACGGTCGCTACATTTCCAAAAAGTACTTATGGGCCCAAAACGGACACCGTGTGCAAACGTTACGCTCAATTCTTCGTACGCCAACAATCCAAGCGTTCCAAATGTGCAAGTGCTCATTCTTTCGAAAAATGGCCAAAATCCCTCGTATGTGATGACAAAGAGTGAGTTCAATCCAAAACGGTCGCTACATTTTCAAAAAGTTCTTGTGGGCCCAAAATGGACACCGTGTGCAAAAGTTACGCTCAATTCTTCGTCCGCCGACTCTCCAAGCGTTCTAAATAAACAAGCTCTCATTCATTCGACAAATGGCCAAAATTCCTCCTAAGTCATGATGAAGTTGTGAGTTCAATCCAAAACGGTCGCTACATTTCCAAAAAGTACTTATGGGCCCAAAACGGACACCGTGTGCAAACGTTACGCTCAATTCTTCGTACGCCAACAATCCAAGCGTTCCAAATGTGCAAGTGCTCATTCTTTCGAAAAATGGCCGAAATCCCTCATATGTGACGACAAAGCGGTGAGTTCAATCCAAAACGGTCGCTACATTTTCAAAAAGTTCTTATTGGCCCAAAACGGACACCGTGTGCCACAGTTATGCTCAATTCTTCGTCCACCGACTCTCCAAGCGTTCTAAATATGCAAGTGCTCATTCTTTCGAAAAATAGCCAAAATCCCTCGTACGTCACGATGAAGTTTTGAGTTCAATCCAAAATGGTCGCTACATTTCCAAAGAGTACTTATTGGCCCAAAATGAACACAGTGTGCAAAAGTTATGCTCATTTGTTCGTACGCCAACTATCCAAGCGTTCCAAATATGCAAGTGCTCATTCTTTCGGAAAATGGCCAAAATCCCTCGTACGTCACGATGAAGTTGTGAGTTCAATCCAAAACGGTCGCTACATTTCCAAAAAGTACTTATGGGCCCAAAATGGACACCGTGTGCAAAAGTTACGCTCAATTCTTCGTACGCCGACAATCCAGGCGTTCCAAATAAGCAAGTGCTCACTCTATCAAAAAATGGTCAAAATCCATCGTACGTCATGATAAAGTTCTGAGTTCAATCCAAAATGGTCGGGACTTTTCCAAAAAGTACTTATGGGCCCAAAACGAACACCGTGTGCAAAAGTTACGCACATTTCTTCGTACGCCGACTATCCAAGCGTTCCAACTATGCAAGTGTTCATTCTTTAGAAAAATGGCTGAAATCCCTCTTACATCAAGATGAAGCGGTGAGTTCAATCCAAAACGATCGCTACATTACCAAAAATTTCTTATGGGCCCAAAATGGACACCATGTGCAAAAGTTACGATCAATTCTATGTCCGCTGACACTCCTAGCGTTCTAAATATACAAGTGCTCATTCTTTCAAAAAATGACCAAAATCCCTCGTACGTCACGATGAAGTGGTGAGTTCAATCCAAAACGGTACCTACATTTCCAAAAAGTTCTTGTTGGCCCAAAACGGACACCGTGTGCAAAAGTTACGCTCAATTCTTCGTCCGCTGACTCTCCAAGCGTTCCAAATATGCAAGTGCTCATTCTTTCGAAAAATCGCTAAAATTCCTCATACGTCACTTTGAAGTTGTGAGCTCAATCCAAAACGGTCGCTACATTTCCAAAAAGTACTTATGGGCCCAAAACGGACACTGTGGGCAAAAGTTACGCTCAATTCTTCGTACGCCGACAACCCAAGCGTTTGAAATATGCAAGTGCTCATTCTTACAAAAAATGGCCAAAATCCCTCATACGTCACGATCAAGTCTTGACTTCAATCCAAAACGGTCGCTACATTTCTGCAAAGTACTTATGGGCCCAAAACGGACGCGATTCGCAAAAGTTACGCTCAATTCTTCTTACGCTGACTCTCCAAGCGTTTCAAATATACAAGTGCTCATTCTTTCGAAAAATGGCCGAAATCCCTTTTACGTCACGATGAAGTGGTGAGTTCAATCCAAAATGGTCCCTACATTTCTGAAAAGTTCTTGTGGGCCCAAAACGGACACCGTGTGCAAAAGTTGCGCTCAATTCTACGTACGCCGACAATCCAAGCGTTCCAAATATGCAAGTGCTCATTCTTTCAAAAAATGGCCAAAATCCCTCATACGTGACGACGAAGTGGTGAGTTCAATCCAAAACCATCGCTACATTTCCAAAAAGTTCTTATTGGCCCAAAACGGACACCGTGTGCCAAAGTTACGCTCAATTCTTCGTCCGTCGACTCTCCAAGCGTTCTAAATATGCAAGTTCTCATTCTTTCAAAAAATAGCCAAAATCCCTCGTACGTCACGACGAAGTTGTGAGTTCATTCCAAAACGGTGGCTACATTTCCAAAACGTACTTATTGGCCCAAAACGGACACCGTGTGCAAAAGTTACGCTCAATTCTTCGTACGCCGGTAATCCAGGCGTTCCAAATAAGCAAGTGCTCATTCTATCGAAAAATGGCCAAAATCCCTCGTACGTCACGATGAAGTTCTGAGTTAAATCCAAAATGGTCGCTACATTTCCAAAAAGTACTTATGGGCCCAAAACGAACACCGTGTGCAAAAGTTACGCTCATTTCTTCGTACGCCGACTATCCAAGCGTTCCAAATATGCAAGTGTTCATTCTTTCGAAAAATGGCCGAAATCCCTCTTACATCACGACGAAGCGGTGAGTTCAATCCAAAACGATCGCTACATTTCCAAAAAGTTCTTATGGGCCCAAATTGGACACCATGTACAAAAGTTACGATCAATTCTTCGTCCGCCGACTCTCTGAGCGTTCTAAATATACAAGCGCTCATTCTTTCAAAAAATGGTCAAAATCCCTCATACATCACGACGAAGTGGTGAGTTCAATCCAAAACGGTCGCTACATTTCCAAAAAGTTCTTGTGGGCCCAAAACGGACACCGTGTGCAAAAGTTACGCTCAATCCTTCGTACACCGACAATCCAAGCGTTCCAAATATACAAGAGGTCATTCTTTTGAGAAATGGCCGAAATCCCTCATACTTCACGATGAAGTGGTGAGTTCAATCCAAAACGGTCGCTACATCTCCAAAAAGTAATTATTGGCCCAAAATGAACACCATGTGCAAAAGTTACGCTCGTTTCTTCGTCCGTCGACTCTCCAAGCGTTCTAAATATGTAAGTGCTCATTCTTTCGAAAAATGGCCAAAATCCCTCGTACGTCACCATGAAGTGGTCAGTTCAATCCAAAACGGTTGCCTCATTTCGAAAAAGTTCTTTTGGCCTAAAACGGACACCGTGTGCAAAAGTTACGATCATTTCTTCGTCCGTCGACTCTCCAAGCGTTCTAAATATGTAAGTGCTCATTCTTTCGAAAAATGGCCAAAATCCCTCGTACGTCACGATGAAGTGGTGAGTTCAATCCAAAACGGTTGCCTCATTTCGAAAAAGTTCTTTTGGCCTAAAACGGACACCGTGTGCGAAAGTTACGCTCAATTCTTCGTCCGTTGACTCTCCAAGCGTTCTAAATATGCAAGTGCTCATTCTTTCGAAAAATCGCTAAAATCCCTCATACGTCACTTTTAAGTTGTGAGCTCAATCCAAAACGGTCGCTACATTTCCAAAAAGTACTTATGGGCCCAAAACGAACATCATGGGCAAAAGTTACGCTCAATTCTACGTACGTCGACAACCCAAGTGTTTGAAATGTGCAAGTGCTCATTCTTTCGAAAAATGGCGAAAACTCCTCATACGTCACGATCAAGTCGTGACTTCAATCCAAAACGGTCGCTACATTTCTGCAAAGTACTTATGGGCCCAAAACGGACGCGATTCGCAAAAGTTACGCTCAATTCTTCTTTCGCTGACTCTCCAAGCGTTTCAAATAAGCAAGTGCTCATTCTTTTGAAAAATGGCCGAAATCCCTTTTACGTCACGAGGAAGTGGTGAGTTCAATCCAAAATGGTCCCTACATTTCTGAAAAGCTCTTGTGGGCCCAAAACGGACACCGTTTGCAAAAGTTACGCTCAATCTACGTACGCCGACAATCCAAGCGTTCCAAATATGCAAGTGCTCATTCATTCGAAAAATGGTCAAAATCCCTCATACGTGACGACGAAGTGGTGAGTTCAATCCAAAACGGTCGCTACATTTCCAAAAAGTTCTTATTGGCCCAAAACGAACACCGTGTACCAAAGTTACGCTCAATTCTTCGTGTGTCGACTCTCCAAGCGTTCTAAATATGCAAGTGCTCATTCTTTCAAAAAATAGCCAAAATCCCTCGTATGTCACGATGAAGTTGTGAGTTCAATCCAAAACGGTCGCTACATTTCCAAAAAGTACTTATTGGCCCAAAATGAACACCGTGTGCAAAAGTTACGCTCATTTCTTCGTACGCCGACTATCCAGGCGTTCCAAATATGCAAGTGCTCATTCTTTCGAAAAATGGCTGGAATCCCTCATATCTCACGACGAAGCGGTGAGTTCAATCAAAAACGGTCGCTACATTTTCAAAAAGTACTTATGGGCCCAAAACGGACACCGTGTGCAAAAGTTACGCTCAATTCTTCGTCCGTCGACTCTCCAAGCGTTCTAAATATGCAAGTGCTCATTCTTTCGAAAAATCGCTAAAATCCCTCATACGTCACTTTTAAGTTGTGAGCTCAATCCAAAACGGTCGCTACATTTCCAAAAAGTACTTATGGGCCCAAAACGAACATCATGGGCAAAAGTTACGCTCAATTCTTCGTACGTCGACAACCCAAGTGTTTGAAATGTGCAAGTGCTCATTCTTTCGAAAAATGGCCAAAACCCCTCATACGTCACGATCAAGTCGTGACTTCAATCCAAAACGGTCACTACATTTTTGCAAAGTACTTATGGGCCCAAAACGGACGCGATTCGCAAAAGTTACGCTCAATTCTTCTTTCGCTGACTCTCCAAGCGTTTCAAATAAGCAAGTGCTCATTCTTTTGAAAAATGGCTGAAATCCCTTTTACGTCACGAGGAAGTGGTGAGTTCAATCCAAAATGGTCCCTACATTTCTGAAAAGCTCTTGTGGGCCCAAAACGGACACCGTTTGCAAAAGTTGCGCTCAATTCTATGTACGCCGACAATCTAAGCGTTCCAAATATGCAAGTGCTCATTCTTTCGAAAAATGGCCAAAATCCCTCATACGTGACGACGAAGTGGTGAGTTCAATCCAAAACGGTCGCTACATTTCCAAAAAGTTCTTATTGGCCCAAAACGAACACCGTGTGCTAAAGTTACGCTCAATTCTTCGTCCGTCGACTCTCCAAGCGTTCTAAATATGCAAGTGCTCATTCTTTCAAAAAATAGCCAAAATCCCTCGTACGTCACGATGAAGTTGTGAGTTCAATCCAAAACGGTTGCTACATTTCCAAAACGTACTTATGGGCCCAAAACAAACACCGTGTGCAAAAGTTACGCTCAATTCTTCGTACGCCGGCAATCCAGGCGTTCCAAATAAGCAAGTGCTCATTCTATCGAAAAATGGCCAAAATCCTTCATACCTCACGATGAAATTCTGAGTTCAATCCAAAATGGTCGCTACATTTCCAAAAAGTACTTATGGGCCCAAAACGAACACCGTGTGCAAAAGTTACGCTCATTTCTTCGTACGCCGACTATCCAGCGTTCCAAATATGCAAGTGTTCATTCTTTCAAAAAATGACCGAAATCCCTCTTACATCACGACGAAGCGGTGAGTTCAATCCAAAACGATCGCTACATTTCCAAAAAATTCTTATGGGCTCAAAATGAACACCGTATGCAAAAGTTACGCTCATTTCTTCGTACGCTGACTATCCAAGCGTTCCAAATATGCAAGTGCTCATTCTTTCGAAAAATGGCTGAAATCCCTCTTACCTCACGACGAAGCGGAGAGTTCAATCCAAAACGGTCGCTACATTTCCAAGAAGTACTTATGGGCCCAAAACGGACACCGTGTGCAAAAGTTACGATCAATTCTTCGTACGTCGACAATCCAGGCGTTCTAAATATACAAGAGGTCATTCTTTCGAAAAATGGCCGAAATCCCTCGTACGTCACGACAAAGTGGTGAGTTCAATCCAAAATGATAGCTACATTTCCAAAAAGTTCTTGTGGGCCGACACCGTGTGCAAAGGTTACTCTCAATTCTTCTTCCGTCGACTCTCCAAGCGTTCTAAATATGCAAGTGCTCATTCTTTTGAAAAATGCCCAAAATCCCTCGTACATCATGATGAAGTGATGAGTTCAATCCAAAACGGTCGCCTCATTTCCAAAAAGTTCTTTTGGCCCAAAACGGACACCATGTGCAAAAGTTATGCTCAATTCTTCGTCTGCTGACTCTCCAAGCGTTCTAAATATGCAAGTGTTCATTCTTTCGAAAAATTGGTAAAATCCCTCATACGTCACTTTGAAGTTGTGAGCTCAATCCAAAACGGCCGCTACATTTCCAAAAAGTACTTATGGGCCCAAAACGGACACCGTGGGCAAAAGTTACGCTCAATTCTTCGTACGCCGACAACCCAAGCGTTTGAAATATGCAAGTGCTCATTCTTTCGAAAAATGGCCAAAATCCCTCATACGTCATGATCAAGTCGTGACTTCAATCCAAAACTGTCACTACATTTCTGCAAAGTACTTATGGGCCCAAAACGGACGCCATTTGCAAAAGTTACACTCAATTCTTCTTACGCTGACTCTCCAAGCGTTTCAAATATGCAAGTGCTCATTCTTTCGAAAAATGGCCGAAATCCCTTATTCGTCACGACAAAGTGGTGAGTTCAATCCAAAACGGTCGCTACATTTCCGAAAAGTTCTTGTGGACCCAAAATGGATACCGTGTGCAAAAGTTGCGCTCAATTCTACGTACGCCAACAATCCAAGCGTTCCAAATATGTAAGTGCTCATTCTTTCGAAAAATGGCCAAAATCCCTCATACGTGATGACGAAGTGGTGAGTTCAATCCAAAACGGCCGCTACATTACCAAAAAGTTCTTATTGGCCCAAAACGGACACCGTGTGCCAAAGTTACGCTCAATTCTTCGTCCGTCGACTCTCCAAGCGTTCTAAATATGCAAGTGCTCATTCTTTCAAAAAATAGCCAAAATCCCTCGTATGTCACGATGAAGTTGTGAGTTCAATCCAAAACGGTCGCTACATTTCCAAAAAGTACTTATTGGCCCAAAATGAACACCGTGTGCAAAAGTTACGCTCATTTCTTCGTACGCCGACTATCCAGGCATTCCAAATATGCAAGTGCTCATTCTTTCGAAAAATGGCTGGAATCCCTCATATCTCACGACGAAGCGGTGTGTTCAATCAAAAACGGTCGCTACATTTTCAAAAAGTACTTATGGGCCCAAAACGGACACCGTGTGCAAAAGTTACGCTCAATTCTTCGTACGCTGACAATCCAGGCGTTCCAAATATGCAAGTGCTCATTCTATCAAAAAATGACCAAAATCCCACGTACGTCACGATGAAGTTGTGAGTTCAATCCAAAATGGTCGCTACATTTCCAAAACGTACTTATTGGCCCAAAATGAACACCTTATGCAAAAGTTACGCTCATTTCTTCGTACGCTAACTATCCAAGCATTCCAAATACGCAAGGCTCATTCTTTAGAAAAATGGCTGAAATCCCTCTTACCTTATGAAGAAGTGGAGAGTTCAATCCAAACGGTCGCTACATTTCCAAAAAGTACTTATGGGCCCAAAACGGACACCGTGTGCAAACGTTACGATCAATTCTTCGTACGCCGACAATCCAAGCGTTCTAAATATGCAAGTGCTCATTCTTTCAAAAAATGGTCAAAATCCCTCGTACGTCACGACGAAGTGGTGAGTTCAATCCAAAACGGTCGCTACATTTTCAAAAAAAGTTCTTGTAGGCCCAAAACGGACATCGTGTGCAAAGGTTACTCTCAATTCTTTGTCCGCCGACTCTCCAAGCTTCTAAGTATGCAAGTGCTCATTCTTTCGAAAAATGGCTGAAATCCCTCATACGTCACGATGAAGTGGTGAGTTCAATCCAAAACGGTCGCTTCATTTCCAAAAAGTTCTTATGGGCCCAAAACGGACACCGTGTGCAAAAGTTACGCTCAATTCTTCGTCCTCCGACTCTCCAAATGTCCAAAATATGCAAGTGCTCATTCTTTTGAAAAATCGCCAAAATTCCTCGTACGTCACGATGAAGTTGTGAGTTCAATCCAAAACGGTGGCTACATTTCCAAAAGTACTTATGGGCCCAAAACGAACACCGTGTGCAAAAGTTACGCTCATTTCTTCGTACACCGACCATCCAAGCGTTCCAAATATGCAAGTGCTCATTCTTTCGAAAAACGGCCGAAATCCCTCCTACGTCACGACGAAGTGGTGAGTTCAATCCAAAATGGTCGCTAATTTTCCAAAAAGTTCTTGTGGGCCCAAAACGAACACCGTGTACAAAAGTTACGCTCAATTCTTTGTCCGCCGACTCTCCAAGCGTTCCAAATATGCAAGTGCTCATTCTTTCGAAAAATCGCTAAAATCCCTCATACGTCACTTTGAAGTTGTGAGCTCAATCCAAAACGGTCGCTACATTTCCAAAAAGTACTTATGGGCCCAAAACGGACACCGTGTGCAAAACTTACGCTCAATTCTTCGTACGCCGACAACCCAAGCGTTTGAAATATTCAAGTGCTCATTCTTTCGAAAAATAGCCGAAATCCCTCATACGTCACGATCAAGTCGTGACTTCAATCCAAAACGGTCGCTACATTTCTGCAAAGTACTTACGGGCCCAAAACGGACGCCATTTGCAAAAGTTACGCTCAATTCTTCTTACGCTGACTCTCCAAGCATTTCAAATATGCTAGTACTCATTCTTTCGAAAAATGGCCGAAATCTCTTATACGTCACGACGAAGTGGTGAGTTCAATCCAAAACGGTCGCTACATTTTCGAAAAGTTCTTGTGGGCCCAAAACGGACACCGTGTGCAAAAGTTACGCTCAATTCTTCGTCCGCCAACTCTCCAATTGTTCTAAATATGCAAGTGCTTATTCTTTCGAAAAATGACCAAAATCCCTCATCTGTCACGATGATGTGGTGAGTTCAATCCAAAACGGTCGCTACATTTCCAAAAAGTACTTATGGGCCCCAAACGGACACCGTGTGCAAAAGTTACGCTCAATTCTTCGTACGCTGACAATCCAAGCGTTCCAAATATGCAAGTGCTCATTCTTTCATCACGACGAAGTGGTGAGTTCAATCCAAAACGGTCGCTACATTTCCAAAAAGTTCTTGTGGGCCCAAAACAGAAACCGTGTGCAAAAGTTTCACTCAATTCTTCGTCCGTCGATTCTCCAGGCGTTCTAAATATGCAAGTGCTCATTCTTTTGAAAAGCTACCAAAATCCCTCGTACGTCACGATGAAGTGGTGAGTTCAATCCAAAATGGTCGCTACATTTCCAAAAAGTTCTTATGGGCCCAAAACGGACACCATGTGCAAAAGTTACGCTCAATTCTTCGTCCACCGACTCTCCAAGCGTTCTAAATATACAAGCGCTCATTCTTTTGAAAAATGGCCAAAATCCCTCGCACGTCACGACGAACTGTTGAGTTCAGTCCAAATCGGTCGCTACATTTCCAAAATGTACTTATGGGCCCAAAACGGACACCGTGTGCAAAAGTTATGCTCAATTCTTCGTACGCCGACAATCCAAGCGTTCCAAATATGTAAGTGCTCATTCTTTTGAAAAATACTCAAAATCCCTCATACGTCACGACGAAGTGGTGAGTTCAATCCAAAATGGTCGCTACATTTCCAAAAAGTACTTATGGGCGCAACACGGACACTGTGTGCAAAAGTTACACTCAATTCTTCATACACCAACAATCCAAGCATTCCAAATATGCAAGTGCTCATTCTTTCAAAAAATGGTCGAAATCCCTCATACGTTACGACGAAGTGGTGAGTTCCATCCAAAACAGTCGCTACATTTCCAAAAAGTTCTTGTGGGCCCAAAACGGATACCGTTTGCAAAAGATACGCACAATTTTTCGTCCACCGACTCTCCAAGCGTTCTAAATATGCAAGTGCTCATTCTTTCGAAAAATGGCAAAATCCCTCATACATCTCGACGAAGGCGTGAGTTCAATCCAAAACGATCGATACATTTCCAAAAAGTTCTTGTGGGCCCAAAACAGACACCATGTGCAAAAGTTACGCTCAATTCTTCGTCCGTCGACTCTCCAAGCGTTCTAAATATGCAAGTGCTCAGTCTTTCAAAAAATGGCCAAAATCCCTCGTACGACATGATGAAGTTGTGTGTTCAATCCAAAACGGTCGCCACATTTCCAAAAAGTACTTATGGGCCCAAAACGGACACCGTGCGCAAAAGTTACGCTCAATTCTTCGTACGCCGACAATCCAAGCGTTCCAAATATGCAAGTGCTCATTCTTTCGAGAAATGGCCAAAATCCCACATACGTCACGATGAAGTGGTGAGTTCAATCCAAAATGGTTGCTACATTTCCAAAAAGTTCTTGTAGGCCCAAAACGGAAACCGTGTGCAAACGTTACGCTCAATTCTTCGTCTGTCGATTCTCCAAGCGTTCTAAATATGCAAGTGCTCATTCTTTTGAAAATCGCCAAAATCCCTCGTACGTCACGATGAACTGGTGAGTTCAATCCAAAACGGTCGCTACATTTCCAAAAAGTTCTTATGGGCCCAAAACGGACACCATGTGCAAAAGTTATGCTCAATTCTTCGTCCGCGGATTCTCCAAGGGTTCTAAATATACGAGCGCTCATTCTTTTGAAAAATGGCCAAAATCCCTCGCACGTCACGAGGAACTGTTGAGTTCAATCCAAATCGGTCGCTACATTTCCAAAATGTACTTATGGGCCCAAAACGGACACCGTGTGCAAAAGTTACGCTCAATTCTTCGTACGCCGACAATCCAGGCGTTCCAAATATGCAAGTTCTCATTCTTTCAAAAAATGGCTGAAATCCCTCATACGTCACGACGAAGCGGCGAGTTCAATCCAAAACAGTCGCGACATTTCCAAAAAATTCTTCTGGGCCCAAAACGGACACCGTGTGCAAAAGTTACGCTCAATTCTTCGTCCGTCGACTCTCCAAGCGTTATAAATATGCAAGTGCTCATTATTTTGAAAAATGGCCAAAATCCCTCATACGTCATGATGAAGTGGTGAGATCAATCCAAAATGGTCGCTACATTTCCAAAATGTACTTATGGGCCCAAAACGGAAACCGTGTGCAAAAGTTACGCTCAATTCTTCGTTCGCCGACTCTCCAAGCGATCTAAATATACAAGTGCTCATTCTTTCGAAAAATGGCCAAAATCCCACGTACGTCACGATGAAGTGGTGAGTTCAATCCAAAACGGTCGCTACATTTCCAAAAAGTACTTATGGGCCCAAAACGGACGTCGTGTACGAAAGTTACGGTCAATTCTTCGTACGCCGACAGTCCAAGCGTTCCAAAGATACAAGTGCTCATTCTTTCCAAAAATGGCCGAAATCCCTCCTACATCACGGCGAAGTGGTGAGTTCAATCCAAAACGGTCACTACATTTCCAAAAAGTTCTTGTGGGCCCAAAACAGACACCGTGTGCAAAAGTTACGCTCAATTCATCGTCCGTCGACTCTCCAAGCGTTCCAAATATGCAAGTGCTCATTCTTTCAAAAAATGGCCGAAATCCCTCATACGTCACGATGAAGTGGTGAGTTCAATCCAAAACGGTCGCTACATTTCCGAAAAGTTCTTATGGGCCCAAAACGGACACTGTGCGCAAAAGTTACGCCCAATTCTTCGTCCGTCGACTCTCCAAGCGTTCTAAATATACAAGTGCTCATTCTTTCAAAAAATGGCCAAAATCCCTCGTACGTCACGATGAAGTGGTTAGTTCAATCCAAAACGGCCGCTACATTTCCAAAATGTACTTATGGGCCCAAAACGGACACCGTGTGCAAAAGTTACGCTCAATTCTTCATACGCCGACAATCCAAGCGTTCCAAATACTCAAGTGCTAATTCTTTCAAAAAATGGCCAAAATCCCTCGTACGTCACGACGAAGTGGTGAGTTCTATCCAAAACGGTCGCTACATTTCGAAAAAGTACTTATGGGCCCAAAACGGACACCGTGTGGAAAAGTTACGCTCAATTCTTCGTACGCCGATGATCCAAGCGTTCCAAATATGTAAGTGCTCATTCTTTCGAAAAACGGCCAAAATCCCTCATAAATCACGACGAAGTGGTGAGTTCAACCCAAAACGGTCGCTACATTTGCAAAAAGTTCTTATGGGCCCAAAACAGACACCATGTGCAAAAGTTACGCTCAATTCTTCGTCCCCGACTCTCCAAGAGTTCTAAATATGCAAGCGCTCATTCTATCGAAAAATGGCCAAAATCCCTCGCACGTCACGACGAACTGTTGAGTTCAATCCAAATCGGTCGCTACATTTCCAAAATGTACTTATGGGCCCAAAATGGACACCGTGTGCAAAAGTTACGCTCAATTCTTCGTACGCCGACAATCCAAGCGTTCCAAATATGCAAGTTCTCATTCTTTCGAAAAATGGCTGAAATCCCTCATACGTCACGATGAAGTGATGAGTTCAATCCAAAACAGTCGCGACATTTCCAAAAAGTTCTTCTGGGCCCAAAACGGACACCGTGGGCAAAAGTTACGCTCAATTCTTCGTCCGCCGACTCTCCAAGCGTTCTAAATATGCAAGTGCTCATTATTTTGAAAAATGGCCAAAATCCCGCATACGGCACGACAAAGTGGTGAGTTCAATCCGAAAAGGTCGCTACATTTCCAAAATGTACTTATGGGCCCAAAACGGAAACCGTGTGCAAAAGTTACATTCAATTCTTCGTCCGCCGACTCTCCAAGTGATCTAAATATACAAGTGCTCATTCTTTTGAAAAATGGCCAAAATCCCACGTACATCACGATGAAGTGGTGAGTTCAATCTAAAACGATCGCTACATTTCCAAAAAGTACTTATGGGCCCAAAACGGACATCGTGTGCAAATGTTACGCTCAATTCTTCGTACGTCGACAATCCAAGCGTTCCAAATAAGCAAGTGCTCATTCTTTCCAAAAATGACCGAAATCCCTCCTACATCACGGCGAAGTGGTGATTTCAATCCAAAACGGTCGCTACATTTCCAAAAAGTTCTTGTAGGCCCAAAACGGACACCGTGTGCAAAAGTTACGCTCAATTCATCGTCCGCTGACTCTCCAAGCGTTCCAAATATGCAAGTACTCATTCTTTCAAAAAATGGCTGAAATCCCTCATACGTCACGATGAAGTGGTGAGTTCAATCCAAAACGGTTGCTACATTTCCGAAAAGTTCTTATGGGCCCAAAACGGACACAGTGTGCAAAAGTTACGGTCAATTCATCGTCCGTCGACTCTCCAAGCGTTCTAAATATGCAAGTGCTCATTCTTTCAAAAAATGGCCAAAATCCCTCGTACGTCACGACGAAGTCGAGAGTTCAATCCAAAACGGTCGCTACATTTCGAAAAAGTACTTATGGGCCCAAAACGGACACCGTGTGCAAAAGTTACGCTCAATTCTTCGTACGCCGACAATCCAAGCGATCCAAATATGCAAGTGCTCATTCTTTCGAAAAATGGCCAAAATCCCTCATACATCACGACGAAGTGGTGAGTTCAATCCAAAACGGTCGCTACATTTCCAAGAAGTTCTTGTGGGCCAAAAATGGACACCGTGTGCAAAAGTTATGCTCAATTCTTCTTCCGCCGACTCTCCAAGCGTTCTAAATATGCAAGTGCTCATTCCTTCGAAAAATGGCCAAAATCCCTTGTACGTCACGATGAAGTTGTGTGTTCAATCCAAAACGGTCGCCACATTTCCAAAAAGTACTTATGGGCTCAAAACAGACACCGTGTGTAAAAGTTACACTGAATTCTTCGTACGCTGACAATCCAAGCGTTCCAAGTATGCAAGTGCTCATTCTTTCGAGAAATGACTGAAATCCCTCATACGTCACGATGAAGTGGTGAGTTTAATCCAAAACGGTCGCTACATTTCCAAAAAGTTCTTGTGGGCCCAAAACGAAAACCGTGTGCAAAAGTTACGCTCAATTCTTCGTCCGCCGACTCTCCAAGCGTTCTAAATTTGCAAGGGCTCATTCTAATGAAAAATCGCCCAAATCCCTCGTAAGTTACGATAAAGTGGTGAGTTCAATCCAAAATGGTCGCTACATTTCCAAAAAGTACTTATGGGCCCAAAACGGACACCGTGTGCAAAAGTTACGCTCAATTCTTCGTACGCCGACAATCCAGGCGTTCCAAATACGCAAGTGCTCATTCTTTCGAAAAAGGGCCGAAATCCCTCATACATCATGATGAAGTGGTGAGTTCAATCCAAAACGGTCGCTACATTTCCAAAAAGTTCTTGTGGGCCCAAAACGGAAATCGTGTGCAAAAAGTTACGCTTAATTCTTCTTCTGCCGACTCTCCAAGCGTTCTAAATATGCAAGTGCTCATTCCTTCGAAAAATGGCCAAAATCTCTCGTACGTCACGATGAAGTTGTGTGTTCAATCCAAAATGGTCGCCACATTTCCAAAAAGTACTTATAGGCTCAAAACGGACACCGTGTGCAAAAGTTACGCTCAATTCTTTGTACGTCGACAATCCAAGCGTTCCAAATATGCAAGTGCTCATTCTTTCGAGAAATGACTGAAATCCCTCATACGTTACGACGAAGTGGTGAGTTCAATCCAAAACGGTCACTACATTCTCAAAAAGTTCTTATTGGCCCAAAACGGACACCGTGAGCAAAAGTTACACTCAATTCTTCGTCCGCCAACTCTCCAAGCGTTCAAAATGTGCCAGTGCTCATTCTTTAGAAAAATCGCCAAAATCCCTCGTACGTCACGATGAAGTTGTGAGTTCAATCCAAAACGGTCGCTACATTTCCAAAAAGTACTTATTGGCCCAAAACGAACACCGTGTGCAAAAGTTACGCTCATTTCTTCATACGCCGACTATCCAAGCGTTCCAAATATGCCAGTGCTCATTCTTTTGAAAAATCGCCAAAATCCCTCATGCGTCACGATGAAGTGGTGAGTTCAATCCAAAAAGGTCGCTACATTTCCAAAAAGTACTTATGGGCCCAAAAAGGACAACGCGTGCAAAAGTTACGCTCAATTCTTCTTACGCAGACTCTCCAAGCGTTCCAAATATGCAAGTGGTCATTCTTTTGAAAAATGGCCAAAATCCCTCGTACATCACGACGAAGCCGTGACTTCAATTCAAAGCGGTCGCTACATTTCTGCAAAGTACTTATGGGCCCAAAACGGACGCTGTTTGCAAAAGTTACGCTCAATTCTTCGTTCGTCGACTCTCCAAGCGTTCTAAATATGCAAGTGCTCATTCTTTTGAAAAATGGCCAAAATCCCTCGTACGTCATGACGAAGTTGTTTGTTCAATCCAAAACGGTCGCTACATTTTCAAAAAGTAATTATGGGCCCAAAACGGACACCGTGTGCAAAAGTTACGCTCAATTCTTCGTACGCCGACAATCCAAGGGATCCAAATATGCAAGTACTCATTCTTTCGAAAAATGGCCAAAATCCCTCGTACGTCACGATGAAGTTGTGTGCTCAATCCAAAACGGTCGCCACATTTCCAAAAAGTACTTATGGGCCCAAAACGGACACCGTATGCAAAAGTTACGCTCAATTCTTCGTACGCCGGCAATCCAAGCGTTCCAAATATGCAAGTACTCATTCCTTCGAAAAATGGCCAAAATCCCTCATAAATCATGACGAAGTGGTGAGTTCAATCCAAAACGGTCGCTACATTTCCAAAAAGTTCTTCTGGGCCCAAAACGGACACTATGTGCAAAAGTTACGCTCAATTCTTCATCCGCCGACTCTCCCAGCATTCTAAATATGCAAGTGCTCATTCTTTCGAAAAATGGCCAAAATCCCTCGTACATCACGATGAAGTTGTGTGTTAAATCCAAAATGGTCGCCACATTTCCAAAAAGTACTTATGGGCCCAAAACGTACATCGTGTGCAAAAGTTACGCTCAATTCTTCGTACGCCGACAATCCAAGCGTTCCAAATAGGCAAGTGCTCATTCTTTCGAGAAATGGCTGAAATCCCCCATACGTCACGATGAAGTGGTGAGTTCAATCCAAAACGGTCGCAACATTTTCAAAAAGTTCTTGTGGGCAAAAAATGGAAATCGTGTGCAAAAGTTACGCTCAATTCTTCGTCCATCGACTCTCCAAGCGTTCTAAATATGCAAGTTCTTATTCTTTCGAAAAATCACCAAAAACCCTCGTACGTCATGATGAAGTGGTGAGTTTACTCCAAAACGGGCGCTACATTTCCAAAAAGTACTTATGGGCCCAAAATGGACACCATGTGCAAAAGTTGCGATCAATTCATCGTCCGCCGACTCTCCTAGCATTCTAAATATACAAGCGCTCATTCTTTCAAAAAATGACCTAAATCCCTCGTACGTCACGATGAAGTGGTGAGTTCAATCCAAAACGGTCGCTACATTTCCAAAATCTACTTATGGGCCCAAAACAGACACCGTATGCAAAAGTTACGCTCAATTCTTCGTACGCCGACAATCCAAGAGTTCCAAATATTCAAGTTCTCATTCTTTCAAAAAATGGCCGAAATCCATCATACTTCATGACGAAGTGGTGAGTTCAATCCAAAATGGTCGCTACATTTCCAAAATGTTCTTATGGGCCCAAAACGGACACCGTGTGCAAAAGTTACGCTCAATTCTTCGTCCGCCGACTCTCCAAGCGTTATAAATATACAAGCGCTCATTCTTTCGAAAAATGGCCAAAATCCCTCGTACGTCACGACGAAGTGGTGAGTTCAATCCAAAACGGTCGCCACATTCCCAAAAAGTACTTATGGACCCAAAACGAACACCGTGTGCAAAGGTTATGCTCAATCCTTCGTACGCCGACAATCCAAGCGTTCCAAATTTACAGGTGCTCATTCTTTCGAAAAATGGGCAAAATCCCTCATACGTTACGACGAAGTGGTGAGTTCAATCCATAACGGTCGCTACATTTCCAAAAAGTTCTATTTGGCCCAAAACGGACACCGTGTGCAAAAGTTACGCTCAATTCTTCGTCCGCCGACTCTCCAAGCATTCCAAATATGCAAGTGCTCATTCTTTCGAAAAATGGCCAAAATCCCTCATACATCACGACGAAGCGGTGAGTTCAATCCAAAACGGTAGCTACATTTCCAAAAAGTACTTATGGGTCCAAAAAGGACAACGCATGCAAAAGTTACGCTCAATTCTTCTTACGCCGACTCTCCAAGCGTTCCAAATATGCAAGTGGCCATTATTTCGAAAAATGGCCAAAATTTCCCATACGTTACGACGAAGCGGTGAGTTCAATCCAAAATGGTCGCTACATTTCCAAAAAGTACTTATGGGCCCAAAACGGACAACGCGTGCAAAAGTTCGCTCAATTCTTCTTACGCCGACTCTCCAAGCATTCCAAATATGCAAGTGGTCATTATTTCGAAAAATGGCCAAAATCCCTCGTACGTCACGACGAAGTGGTGTGTTCATTCCAAAACGGTCGCTACATTTCTAAAAAGTTCTTGTGGGCCCAAAACGGTTACCGTCTGCAAAAGTTACTGTAAATTCTTCGTCCGTCGACTCTCCAAGCGTTCTAAATATGCCAGTGCTCATTCTTTCAAAAAATTGCTAAAATCCCTCATAAGTCACGATGAAGTTGTGAGTTCAATCCAAAACGGTCGCTACATTTCCAAAAAGTGCTTATTGGCCCAAAACGAACACCGTGTGCAAAAGTTACGCTCATTTCTTCGTACGCCGACTATCCAAGCGTTCCAAATATGCCAGTGCTCATTCTTTCGAAAAATTGCCAAAATCCCTCATACGTCACGATGAAGTGGTGAGTTCAATCCAAAACGGTCGCTACATTTCCAAAAAGTACTTATGGGCCCAAAAAGGACAACGCGTGCAAAAGTTACGCTCAATTCTTCTTACGCCGACTCTCCAAGCGTTCCAAATATGCAAGTGGTCATTCTTTTGAAAAATGGCTAAAATCCCTCATACGTCACGACGAAGTCGTGACTTCAATTCAAAGCGGTCGCTACATTTCTGCAAAGTACTTATGGGCCCAAAACGGACGCCGTGTGCAAAAGTTACGCTCAATTCTTCGTCCGCCGGCTCTCCAAGCGTTCTAAATATGTAAGTGTTCATTCTTCCCAAAAATGGCCAAAATCCCTCGTACGTCACGATGAAGTTGTGTGTTCAATCCAAAACGGTCGTTACATTTACAAAAAGTACTTATGGGCCCGAAACGGACACCGTGTGCAAAGGTTACGCTCAATTCTTCGTACGCCGACAATCCAACGGTTCCAAATATGCACGTGCTCATTCTTTCAGAAAATGGCCAAAATCCCTCCTACTTCACGATGAAGTTGTGTGTTCAATCCAAAACGGTTGTTACATTTCCAAAAAGTACTTATGGGCCTAAAACGGACACCTTGTGAAAAAGTTACGCTCAATTCTTCGTCCGCCGACTCTCCAAGCGTTCTAAATATACAAGCGCTCATTCTTTCGAAAAATGGCCAAAATCCCAAGTACGTCACGATGAAGTTGTGAGTTCAATCTAATACGGTCGCTACATTTCCAAAAAGTACTAATGGGCCCAAAACGGACACCGTGTGCAAAAGTCACGCTCCATTCTTCGTACGTCGACAATCCAAGCATTCCACATATGCAAGTACTCATTCTTTCGAAAAATGGCCGAAATCCCTCATACGTCACGATGAAATGGTGAGTTCAATCCAAAACGGTCGCTATATTTCCAAAAGTTCTTATGGACCCAAAACGGACACCGTGTGCAAAAGTTACGCTCAATTCTTCGTCCGTCGACTCTCCAAGCGTTCTAAATATGCAAGTGCTCATTCTTTCGAAATATCGCCAAAATCCCTCGTGCGTCACGATGAAGTTGTGAGTTCAATCCAAAACAGTCGCTACATTTCCAAAAAGTTCTTGTGGGCCCAAAATGGACACTATGTGAAAAAGTTACGCTCAATTCTTCGTCCGCCGACTCTCCAAGCGTTCTAAATTTGCAAGTGCTCATTCTTTCAAAAAATGGCCAAAATACCTCGTACGTCACGATGAAGTGGTGAGTTCAATCCAAAACGGTCGCTACATTTCCAAAAAGTTCTTGTGGGCCCAAAACGGACTCCGTGTGCAGAAGTTACGCTCAATTCTTCGTCCGTCGACTCTCCAAGCGTTTGAAATATGCAAGTGCTCATTCTTTCGAAAAATGGCCAAAATCCCTCGTACGTCACGACGAAGTGGTGAGTTCAATCAAAAATGGTCGCTACATTTCCAAAAAGTACTTATGGGCCCAAAAAGGACAACGCTTGCAAAAGTTACGCTCAATTCTTCTTACGCCGACTCTCCAAGCGTTCCAAATATGCAAGTGGTCATTCTTTTGAAAAATAGCTAAAATCCCTCGTACGTCATGATGGAGTCGTGACTTCAATTCAAAGCGGTCGCTACATTTCTGCAATGTACTTATGGGCCCAAAACGGACGCCGTGTGCTAAAGTTACGCTCAATTCTTCATCCGTCTGCTCTCCAAGCGATCTAAATATGCAAGTGCTCATTCTTTCGAAAAATGGCCAAAATCCCTCCTAAGTCACGATGAAGTTGTGTGTTCAATCCAAAACGGTCGCTACATTTTCAAAAAGTAATTATGGGCCCAAAACGGACACCGTGTGCAAAAGTTATGCTGAATTCTTCGTACGCCGACAATCCAAGGGTTCCAAATATGCAAGTGCTCATTCTTTCGAAAAATGGCCAAAATCCCTCGTGCGTCATGGTGAAGTTGTGTGTTCAATCCAAAACGGTCGCTACATTTCCAAAAAGTACTTATGGGCCCGAAACGGACACCGTGTGCAAAAGTTACACTCAATTCTTCGTACGCCGACCATCCAGGCGTTCGAAATATGTAAGCGCTCATTCTTTCAAAAAATGGCCGAAATCCCTCATACGTCACGATGAAGTGGTGAGTTCAATCCTGAACGGTTGCTACATTTCCAAAAAGTTCTTATTAGCCCAAAACGGAGACCGTGTGCAAAAGTTACGCCCAATTCTTCGTCCGTCGACTCTCCATGCGTTCTAAATATGCAAGTGCTCATTCTTTCGAAAAATGGCCAAAATCCCTCGTATGTCACGACGAAGTGGTGAGTTCAATCCAAAATGGTCGCTACATTTCCAAAAAGTTCTTATGGGCCCAAAATGGACACCGTGTGCAAAAGTTACACTCAATTCTTCGTCCGCCGACTCTCCAAGCGTTCTAAATATACAAGCGCTCATTCTTTCGATAAATGGCCAAAATCCCTCGTACGTCACAACAATGTTGTGAGTTCAATCTAAAACGGTCACTACATTTCCAAAAAGTACTAATGGGCCCAAAACGGACACCGTGTGCAAAAGTTACGCTCCATTCTTCGTATGCCGACAATCCAAGCGTTCCACATATGCAAGTACTCATTCTTTCGAAAAATGGCTAAAATCCCTCATACGTCACGACGAAATGGTGAGTTCAATCCAAAACGGTAGCTACATTTCCAAAAAGTTCTTCTGGGCCCAAAACGGACACCGCGTGCAAAAGTTACGCTCAATTCTTCGTCCGCCGACTTCCAAGCGTTCTAAATATGCAAGTGCTCATTCTTTCAAAAAATCGCCAAAATCCCTCGTACGTCACGATGAAGTTGTGAGTTAAATCCAAAACGATCGCTACATTTCCAAAAAGTGCTTATTGGCCTAAAACGAACATCGTGTGCAAAAGTTACGCTCATTTCTTCGTACGCTGACTATCCAAGCGTTCCATATATGCAAGTGCTCATTCTTTCGAAAAATGGCCGAAATCCCTCATACATCACGACGAAGCAGTGAGTTCAATCCAAAACGATCGCAACATTTCCAAAAAGTTCTTCTGGACCCAAAACGGACATCGTGTGTAAAAGTTACGCTCAATTCTTCGTCCGTCGACTCTCCAAGCGTTCTAAATATGCAAGTGCTCATTCTTTCGAAAAATGGCCAAAACCCCTCTTACGTCACGATGAAGTGGTGAGTTCAATCCAAAACAATCGCTACATTTCCAAAAAGTGCTTATGGACCCAAAACGAACACCGTGGGCAAAAGTTACGCTCAATTCTTCGTACCCTGACAATCCAAGCGTTCCAAATGTGCAAGTGCTCATTCTTTTAAGAAATGGCCAAAATCCCTCATATGTCACGATGAAGTGGTGAGTTCAATCCAAAACGGTTGCTACATTTCCAAAAAGTTCTTGTGGGCCCAAAACGAAAACCGTTTGCAAAAGTTACGCTCAATTCTTCGTCCGTCGACTCTCCAAGCGTTCTAAGTATATGCAAGTGCTCATTCATTCGAAAAATCACCAAAATCCCTCGTATGTCACGTCGAAGTAGTGAGTTCAATCCAAAGCGGTCGCTACATTTCCAAAAAGTTCTTAAGGGCCAAAAACGGACACCTTGTGCAAAAGTTACGCTCAATTCTTCGTCCGCCGACAATCCTAGCGTTCCAAATATGTAAGTGCTCATTCTTTTGAAAAATGGCCAAAATCCCTCATACGTCACGATGAAGTGGTGAGTTCAATCCAAAACGGTCGCTACATTTCCAAAAAGTACTGATGGGCCCAAAACGGACACCGTACGCAAAAGTTACGCTCAGTTCTTCGTACGCCGTCAATCCAAGCGTTCCAAATGTGCAAGTGCTCATTCTTTTGAGCAATGGCCAAAATCCCTCATACGTCACGATGAAGTGGTGAGTTCAATCCAAAACGGTCGCCACATTTCCAAAAAGTGCTTATGGGCCCAAAACGGACACCGTACGCAAAAGTTACGCTCAGTTCTTCGTACGCCGACAATCCAAGCGTTCCAAATGTGCAAGTGCTCATTCTTTTGAGTAATGGCCGAAATCCCTCATACGTCACGATGAAGTGGTAAGTTATATCCAAAACGATCGCTACATTTCTAAAAAGTTCTTGTGGGCCCAAAACGGAAACCGTTTGCAAAAGTTACGCTCAATTCTTCGTCCGTCGACTCTCCAAGCGTTCTAAATATGCAAGTGCTCATTCATTCAAAAAATCACCAAAATCCCTCGTACGTCACGTCGAAGTGGTGAGTTCTATCCAAAACGGTCGCTATATTTCCAAAAAGTATTTATGGGCCCAAAATGGACACCGTGTGCAAAAGTTATGCTCAATTCTTCGTACGCTGACAATCCACGCGTTCAAAATATGCAAGCGCTCATTCCTTCGAAACATGGCCGAAATCCCTCATACGTCACGACGAAGTGGTGAGTTCAATCCGAAACGGTCCCTACAGTTCGAAAAAGTTCTTGTGGGCCCCAAAACAGACACCGTGTGCAAAAGTTACGCTCAATTCTTCGTTCGCCGACTCTCTAAGTGTTCTAAATATGCAAGTGCTCATTCTTTCTAAAAATCACCGAAAACCCTCGTACGTCACGACGAAGTGGTGAGTTCATTCCAAAACGGTCGCTACATTTCCAAAAAGTTCTTGTGGGCCCAAAACGGACACTGTGTGCAAAAGTTACGCTCAATTCTTCGTCCGCCGACTCTCTAAGTATTCTAAATATGCAAGTGCTCATTCTTTCGAAAAATGGCCAAAATCCCTCGTATGTCACAACGAAGTGGTGAGTTCAATCCAAAACGGTCGCTACATTTCCAAAAAGTTCTTGTGGGCCCAAAATGGACACCGTGTGCAGAAGTTACGCTCAATTCTTCGTCCGCCGACTCTCCAAGTATTCTAAATATGCAAGTGCTCATTCTTTCGAAAAATTGCTAGAATCCCTCGTACGTCACGATGAAGTTGTGAGTTCAATCCAAAACGGTCGCTACATTTCCAAAACGTACTTATTGGCCCAAAACGTACACCGTGTGCAAAAGTTACGCTCATTTCTTCGTATGCCGACTATCCAAGCGTTCCAAATATGCAAGTTCTCATTGTTTCGAAAAATGGCCAAAATCCCTCTTACGTCACGACGAAGTGGTGAGTTCAATCCAAAACGGTCGCTACATTTCCAATAATTACTTATGGGCCCAAAACGGACACCGTGTGCAAAAGTTACGCTCAATTCTTCGTCCGCCGACTCGCCAAGCGTTCTAAATAAACAAGCTCTCATTCCTTCGAAAAATGGCTAAAATCCTTAGTACGTAATGACGAAGCGGTGAGTTCAATCCAAAACGGTCGCTACATTTCCAGAAAGTACTTATGGGCCCAAAACGGACACCGTGTGCAAAAGTTACGCTCAATTCTTCGTACGCCGACAATCCAAGCGTTCCAAATATGCAAGTGCTCATTCTATCGAAAAGTGGCCAAAACCCCTCATACGTCACGACGAAGTGGTGAGTTCAATCCGAAACGGTCACTACAGTTCCAAAAATTTTCTTGTGGGCCCAAAACGGAAACTGTGTGCAAATGTTACGCTCAATTCTTCGTTCGTCGACTCTCCAAGCGTTCTAAATATGCAAGTGCTCATTCTTTCAAAAAATCACCGAAATCCCTCGTAAATCACGATGAAGTGGTGAGTTCAATCCAAAACGGTCGCTATATTTCCAAAAAGTTCTTGTGGGCCCAAAACGGACTCCGTGTGCAGAAGTTACGCTCAATTCTTCGTCCGCCGACTCTCCAAGCGTTCTAAATATGCAAGTGCTCATTCTTTCTAAAAATCACCGAAATCCCTCGTACCTCACGACGAAGTGGTGAGTTCATTCCAAAACGGTCGCTACATTTCCAAAAAGTTCTTGTGGGCCCAAAACGGACACTGTGTGCAAAAGTTACGCTCAATTCTTCGTCCGCCGACTCTCCAAGCGTTCTAAATATGCAAGTGCTCATTCTTTCAGAATATTGCCAAAATCCCTCGTACGTCATGATGAAGTTGTGAGTTCAATCCAAAACGGTCGCTACATTGCCAAAAAGTTCTTGTGGGCCCAAAATGGACTCCGTGTGCAGAAGTTACGCTCAATTCTTCGTCCGCCGACTCTCCGAGCGTTCTAAATATGCAAGTGCTCATTCTTTCAAAAAATGGCCAAAATCCGTCGTACGTCACGACGAAGCGGTAAGTTCAATCCAAAACGGTCGGTACATTTCCAAAAAGTACTTATGGGCCCAAAAAGGACAACGTGTGCAAAAGTTACGCTCAATTCTTCTTACGCCGACTCTCCAAGCGTTCCAAATAAGCAAGTGGTCATTCTTTTGAAAAATGGCTAAAATCCCTCGTACGTCACGACGGATTCGTGACTTCAATTCAAAGCGGTCGCTACATTTCTGCAAAGTACTTATGGGCCCAAAACGAACGCCGTGTGCAAAAGTTACGCTCAATATTCATCCGTCGGCTCTCCAAGCGTTCTAAATATGCAAGTGCTCATTCTTTCAAAAAATGGCTAAAATCCCTCATAAGTCACGATGAAGTTGTGTGTTCGATCCAAAACGGTCGCTACATTTCCAAAAAGTACTTATGGGCCTAAAACGGACACCGTGTGCAAAAGTTACGCTCAATTCTTCGTACGCCGACCATCCAGGCGTTCGAAATATGCAAACGCTCATTCTTTCAAAAAATGGCCGAAATCCCTCATACGTCACGATAAAGTGGTGAGTTCAATCCTGAACGGTCGCTACATTTCCAAAAAGTTCTTATTAGCCTAAAACGGAGACCGTGTGCAAAAGTTATGCCCAATTCTTCGTCCGTCGACTCTCCATGCGTTCTAAATATGCAAGTGCTCATTCTTTCGAAAAATGGCCAAAATCCCTCGTTTGTTACGACGAAGTGGTGAGTTCAATCCAAAACGGTCGTTACATTTCCAAAAAGTTCTTATGGGCCCAAAACGAACACCGTGTGCAAAAGTTACAATCAATTCTTCGTCCGTCGACTCTCCAAGCGTTCTAAATATACAAGAGCTCATTCTTTCGATAAATGGGCAAAATCCCTCGTACGTCACGACGGTGTTGTGAGTTCAATCTAAAACGGTCGCTACATTTTCAAAAAGTACTAATGGGCCCAAAACGGACACCGTGTGCAAAAGTTACGCTCCATTCTTTGTACGCCGACAATCCAAGCGTTCCACATATGCAAGTACTCATTCTTTCGAAAAATGGCTGAAATCCCTCATACGTCACGACGAAATGGTGAGTTCAATCCAAAATGGTAGCTACATTTCCAAAAAGTTCTTCTGGGCCCAAAACGGACACCGCGTGCAAAAGTTACGCTCAATTCTTCGTCCGTCGACTCTCCAAGCGTTCTAAATATGCAAGTGCTCATTCTTTCAAAAAATCGCCAAAATCCCTCGTACGTCACGATGAAGTTATGAGTTAAATCCAAAACGATCGCTACATTTCCAAAAAGTACTTATTGGCCTAAAATGAACACCGTGTGCAAAAGTTACGCTCATTTCTTCGTACGCTGACTATCCAAGTTTTCCATATATGCAAGTGCTCATTCTTTCGAAAAATGGCCGAAATCCCTCATACATCACGACGAAGCAGTGAGTTCAATCCAAAACGATCGCAACATTTCCAAAAAGTTCTTCTGGACCCAAAACGGACATCGTGTGTAAAAGTTACGCTCAATTCTTCGTACGTCGACTCTCCAAGCGTTCTAAATATGCAAGTGCTCATTCTTTCGAAAAATGGCCAAAATCCCTCTTACGTCACGATGAAGTGGTGAGTTCAATCCAAAACGGTCGCTACATTTCCAAAAAGAGCTTATGGGCCCAAAACGGACACCATGCGCAAAAGTTACGCTCAATTCTTCGTACGCCGACAATCCAAGCGTTCCAAATATGCAAGTGCTCATTCTTTTGGGAAATGGCCGAAATCCCTCATACGTCACGATGAAGTGGTGAGTTCATTCCAAAACGGTCGCTACATTTCCAAAAAGTTCTTGTGGGCCCAAAATGGAAATCGTTTGCAAAAGTTACGCTAAATTCTTCGTCCGTCGACTCTCCAAGCGTTCTAAATATGCAAGTGCTCATTCGTTCAAAAAATCACCAAAATCCCTCATATGTCACGTCGAAGTAGTGAGTTCAATCCAAAACGGTCGCTACATTTCCAAAAAGTTCTTATGGGCCCAAAACGGCCACCTTGTGCAAAAGTTACACTCAATTCTTCGTCCGTCGACAATCTTATCATTCCAAATATGCAAGTGCTCATTCTTTTGAAAAATGGCCAAATTCCCTCATACATCACGACGAAGTGGTGAGTTTAATCCAAAACGGTCGCTACATTTCCAAAAAGTACTTATGGGCCCAAAACGGACACCGTGTGCAAAAGTTACGCTCAATTCTTCGTCCGTCAACTCTACAAGCGTTCTAAATATGCGAGTGCTCATTCTTTCGAAAAATGTCCAAAATCCCTCTTACGTCACGATGAAGTGGTGAGTTCAATCCAAAACGGTCGCTACATTTCCAAAAAGTGCTTATGGGCCCAAAACGGACACCGTGCGCAAAAGTTGCGCTCAATTCTTCATACGCCAACAATCCAAGCGTTCCAAATGTGCAAGTGCTCATTCTTTTGAGAAATGGCCAAAATCCCTCATGCGTCATGATGAAGTGGTGAGTTCAATCCAAAACGGTCGCTACATTTCCAAAAAGTTCTTGTGGGCCCAAAACGAACACCGTGGGCAAAAGTTACGCTCATTTCTTCGTACGCCGACTATCCAAGCGTTCCAAATATGCAAGTGCTCATTCTTTCAAAAAATGGCCGAAATCCCTCATACATCCCAAGGAAGTGGTGAGTTCAATCCAAAACGGTTGCTACATTTCCAAAAAGTACTTATGGGCCCAAAAAGGACAACGCGCGCAAAAGTTACGCTCAATTCTTCTTGCGCCGACTCTCTAAGCGTTCCAAATATGCAAATGGTTATTCTTTTAAAAAATGGCCGAAATCTCTCTTACGTCACGACGAAGTCGTGACTTCTATCCAAAATGGTCGCTACATTTCTGCAAAGTACTTATGGGCCCAAAACGGACTCCGTGAGTAAAAGTTACGCTCAATTCTTCGTTCGCCGACTCTCCAAGCGTTCTAAATATTCCAGCGCTCATTCTTTCTAAAAATTGCCAAAATCCCTCATACGTCACGATGAAGTTGTGAGTTCAATCCAAAACGATCGCTACATTTCCAAAAAGTGCTTATTGGCCCAAAACGAACACCGTGTGCAAAAGTTGTGCTCATTTCTTCGTACGCCGACTATCCAAGCGTTCCAAATATGTAAGTGCTCATTCTTTCGAAAAATGGCCGAAATCCCTCGTACATCACGACGAAGCGATGAGTTCAATCCAAAACGGTCGATACATTTCCAAAAAGTACTTATGGGCCCAAAAAGGCCAACGCGTGCAAAAGTTACGCTCAATTCTTCTTGCGTCGACTTTCCAAGCGTTCCAAATATGCAAGTGGTCATTCTTTTAAAAAATGGCCGAAATCCCGTCGTGACGTCAATACAAAATGGTCGCTACATTTCCAAAAAGTAATTATTTGCCCAAAACGGACGCCGTGAGTAAAAGTTACGCTCAATTCTTCGTCCGCGGACTCTCCAAGCGTTCTAAATAAGCAAGTGCTCATTCTTTTGAAAAATGGACAAAATCCCTCGTACGTCACAATGAAGTTGTGTGTTCAATCCAAAACGATCGCTACATTTCCAAAAAGTACTTATGGGCCCAAAACGGACGCCGTGTGCAAAAGTTACGCTCAATTCTTCGTACGCCGACAATCCAAGCGTTCCAAATATGCAAGTGCTCATTCTTTTGAAAAAAGGCCAAAATCCATCATACGCCACGATGAAGTGGTGAGTTCAATCCAAAACGCTCGCTACAGTTCCAAAAAGTTCTTGTGGGCCCAAAACGAACACCGTGTGCAAAAGTTACGCTCAATTCTTCGTCCGCCGACTCTACAAGCGTTCTAAATATACAAGCGCTAATTCTTTTGAAAAATGACCAAAATCCCTCGTACATCACGATGAAGTGGTGAGTTCAATCCAAAGCGGTCGCTACATCTCCAAAAAGTTCTTGTGGGCCCAAAACGGACACTGTGTACAAAAGTTACGCTCAATTCTTCGTCCGCCGACTCTCCAAGCGTTCTAAATATGCCAGGGCTCATTCTTTCGAAAAATTGCCAAAATCCCTCGTACGTCACGATGACGTTGTGAGTTCAATCGAAAACGGTCGCTACATCTCCAAAAAATACTTATTGGCCCAAAACGAACACCGTGTACAAAAGTTACGCTCATTTCTTCGTACGCCGACTATCCAAGCGTTCCAAATAAACAAGTGCTCATTCTTTCAAAAAATGGCTGAAATCCCTCATACATCATGACGAAGTGGTGAGTTCATTCCAAAACGGTCACTACATTTCCAAAAAGTACTTATGGGCCCAAAAAGGACAACGCGTGCAAAAGTTATGCTCAATTCTTCTTGCCCCGACTCTCCAAGCGTTCCAAATATGGAAGTGGTCATTCTTTTGGCAAATGGTCGAAATCCCTCATATGTCATGATGAAGTTGTGTGTTCAATCCAAAACGATCGCTACATTTCCAAAAAGTAATTATGGGCCCAAAACGGACACCATGTGCAAAAGTTACGCTCAATTCTTCGTACGCCGACAATCCAAGATTTCCAAATATGCAAGTGCTGATTCTTTCGAAAAATGGCCAAAATCCCTCATACGTTAAGACGAAGTTGTGAGTTCAATCCAAAACAGTCGCTACATTTCCAAAAAGTTCTCATTGGCCGAAAATGGACACCGTGAGCAAAAGTTACGCTCAATTCTTCATCCGCCGACTCTCCAAGCGTTCTAAATATGCAAGTGCTCATTCTTTCAAAAAATGGCCAAAATCCATCGTACATCACGATGAAGCGATGAGTTCAATCCAAAACGGTCGATACATTTCCAAAAAGTACTTATGGGCCCAAAAAGGACAACGCACGCAAAAGTTACGCTCAATTCTTCTTGCGCCGACTTTCCAAGCGTTCCAAATATGCAAGTAGTCATTCTTTTAAAAAATGGCCGAAATCCCTGACGTCAATCCAAAACGGTCGCTACATTTCCAAAAAGTAATTATGGGCCCAAAACGGACGCCGTGAGTAAAAGTTACGCTCAATTCTTCGTCCGCTGACTCTCCAAGCGTTCTAAATAAGCAAGTGCTCATTCTTTCGAAAAATAGCCAAAATCCCTCGTACGTCACAATGAAGTTGTGTGTTCAATCCAAAACGGTCGCTATATTTCCAAAAAGTACTTATGGGCCCAAAATGGACGCCGTGTGCAAAAGTTACGCTCAATTCTTCGTACGCCGACAATCCAAGCGTTCCAAATATGCAAGTGCTCATTCTTTTTAAAAAGGGCCAAAAACCGTCATACGTCACGACGAAGTGGTGAGTTCAATCCAAAATGGTCGCTACAGTTCCAAAAAGTTCTTGTGGGCCCAAAACAAACACCGTGTGCAAAAGTTACGCTCAATTCTTCGTCCGTCGACTCTCCAAGCGTTCTAAATATACAAGCGCTAATTCTTTCGAAAAATGACCAAAATCCCTCGTACATCACGACGAAGTGGTGAGTTCAATCCCAAGCGGTCGCTACATCTCCAAAAAGTTCTTGTGGGCCCAAAACGGACACTGTGTACAAAAGTTACGCTCAATTCTTCGTCCGCCGACTCTCCAAGCGTTCTAAATATGCCAGGGCTCATTCTTTCGAAAAATTGCCAAAATCCCTCGTATGTCATGATGAAGTTGTGAGTTCAATCCAAAACGGTCGCTACATTTCCAAAAAATACTTATTGGCCCAAAACGAACACCGTGTACAAAAGTTACGCTCATTTCTTCGTACGTCGACTATCCAAGCGTTCCAAATAAGCAAGTGCTCATTCTTTCGAAAAATGGCCGAAATCCCTCATACATCATGACGAAGTGGTAAGTTCATTCCAAAACGGTTGCTACATTTCCAAAAAGTGCTTATGGGCCCAAAAAGGACAACGCGTGCAAAAGTTATGCTCAATTCTTCTTGCCCCGACTCTCCAAGCGTTCCAAATATGCAAGTGGTCATTCTTTTGAAAAATGGTGGAAATCCCTCATATGTCACGATGAAGTTGTGTGTTCAATCCAAAACGATCGCTACATTTCCAAAAAGTACTTATGGGCCAAAAATGGACACAGTGTGCAAAAGTTACGCTCAATTCTTCGTACGCCGACAATCCAAGATTTCCAAATATGCAAGTGCTGATTCTTTCGAAAAATGGCCAAAATCCCTCATACATTAAGACGAAGTGGTGAGTTCAATCCAAAACAGTCGCTACATTTCCAAAAAGTTCTTATTGGCCGAAAATGGACACCGTGAGCAAAAGTTACGCTCAATTCTTCGTCCGCCGACTCTCCAAGCGTTCTAAATATGCAAGTGCTCATTCTTTCGAAAAATGGCCAAAATCCATCGTACATCACGATGAAGCGCTGAGTTCAATCCAAAACGATCGCTACATTTCCAGAAAGTACTTATGGGCCCAAAAAGGACAACGCGTGCAAAAGTTATGCTCAATTCTTCTTGTGCCGACTCTCCAAGCGTTCTAAATATGCAAGTGGTCATTATTTCAAAAAATGGCCGAAGTGCCTCGTACGTCACGACGAAGTCGTGACTTCTATCCAAAACGGTCGCTACATTTCCGCAAAGTACTTATGGGCCCAAAATGGATGCTGTGTGCAAAAGTTATGCTCAATTCTTCGTCCGTCGACTCTCCAAGCGTTCTAAATATGCAAGTGCTCTTTCTTTAAAAAAATGGCCGAAATCCCTCGTACGTCACGATGAAGTGGTGAGTTCAATCCAAAATGGTAGCTACATTTCCAAAAAGTTCTTGTGGTCCCAAAACGGACACCGTGTGCCAAAGTTATGCCCAATTCTTCATCCACCGACTCTCCACACGTTCTAAATATGCAAGTGCTCATTCTTTCGAAAAATCGCCAAAATCCCTTGTACGTTACGATAAAGTTGTGAGTTCAATCCAAAACGGTCGCTACATTTCCAAAGAGTATTTATTGGCCCAAAACGAACACCGTGTGCAAAAGTTACACTCATTTCTTCGTACGCCGACTATCCAAGCGTTCCAAATATGCAAGTACTCATTCCTTCGAAAAATGATCGAAATCCCTCATACATTATGATGAAGAGGTGAGTTCAATCCAAAACGGTCGCTACATTTCAAAAAAGTACTTATGGGCACAAAAAGGACAACACGTGCAAAAGTTACGTTAAATTCTTCTTACGCCGACTCTCCAAGAGTTCCAAATATGCAAGTGGCCATTCTTTCAAAAAATGACCAAAATCCCTCGTACGTCACGACGAAATGGTGGGTTCAATCCAAAACGGTCGCTACATTTTCAAAAAGTTCTTGTGGGCCCAAAACGGACACTGTGTACAAAAGTTGCACTCAATTCTTCGTCCCCCGACTCTCCAAGCGTTCAAAATATGCAAGTGCTCATTCTTTGGAAAAATGCCCAAAATCCATCGTACGTCACGATGAAGTTGTGTGTTCAATCCAAAACGGTCGCTACATTTCCAAAAAGTACTTATGGGCCCAAAACGGACACCATGTGCAAAAGTTACGCTCAATTCTTTGTACGCCGACAATCCAAGCTTTCCAAATATGCAAGTGCTCATTCCTTCGAAAAATGGTCGAAATCCCTCATACATTATGACGAGCGGTGAGTTCAATCGAAAACGGTTGCTTCATTTCCAAAAATTACTTATGGGCCTAAAAAGGACAACACGTGCAAAAGTTACTCTCAATTCTTCTTACGCCGACTCATTCGTTTTAAAAAATGGTCGAAATCCCTCGTACGTCACGACGAAGTGGTGAGCTCAATCCAAAACGGTCGCTACATTTCCAAAAAGTTCTTATGGGCCCAAAATGGACACCGTGTGCAAAAGTTACTCTCAATTCTTCGTCAGTCGACTCTCCAAGAGTTCTAAATATACAAGCGCTCATTCTTTCGAAAAATGACCAAAATCCCTCGTACGTCACAACGAAGTGGTGGGTTCAATCCAAAACGGTCTCTACATTTCCAAAAAGTTCTTGTGGGTCCAAAACGGACACGGTGTGCAAATGTTGCACTCAATTCTTCGTCCCCCGACTCTCCAAGCGTTCAAAATATGCAAGTGCTCATTCTTTTGAAAAATGGCCAAACTCCATCGTACGTCACGATGAAATTGTGTGTTCAATAGAAAACGGTCGCTACATTTTCAAAAAGTACTTATGGGCCCAAAACGGACACCATGTGCAAAAGTTACGCTCAATTCTTCATACGCGAACAATCCAATGGTTCCAAATATGCAAGTGCTCAGTCTTTCGAAAAATGGCCAAAATCCCTCATACGTCACGATGAAGTTGTGTGTTCAATCCAAAACGGTTGCTACATTTTCAAAAAGTACTTATGGGCACAAAACGGACACCGTATGCAAAAGTTACGCTCAATTCTTCGTACCCCGACAATCCAAGGTTTCCAAATATGCAAGTGCTTATTCTTTTGAAAAATGGAAAAATCCCTCATACGTGACGATGAAGTGGTGAATTCAATCCAAAACGGTCATAACATTTCCAAAATGTACTTATGGGTCCAAAACGGACACCGTGTGCAAAAGTTACACTCATTTCTTCGTACGCCGACTATCCAAGCGTTCCAAATATGCAAGTGCTCATTCCTTCGAAAAATGGTCGAAATCCCTCATACATTATGACGAAGCGGTGAGTTCAATCCAAAACGGTCGCTACATTTCCAAAAAGTACTTATGGGCCCAAAAAGGACAACACGTGCAAAAGTTACGCTCAATTCTTCTTACGCCGACCCTCCAAGAGTTCCAAATATGCAAGTGGCCATTCTTTTGAAAAATGGCCGAAATCCCTCGTACGTCACGACGAAGTGGTGAGCTCAATCCAAAACGGTCGCTACATTTCCAAAAAGTTCTTATGGGCCCAAAACGACACCGTGTGCAAAAGTTACTCTCAATTCTTCGTCCGTCGACTCTCCAAGAGTTCTAAATATACAAGCGCTCATTCTTTTGAAAAATGACCAAAATCCCTCGTACGTCACGACGAAGTGGTGGGTTCAATCCAAAACGGTCGCTACATTTCTAAAAAGTTCTTGTGGGCCCAAAACGGACACTATGTGCAAAAGTTGCACTCAATTCTTCATCCCCCGACTCTCCAAGCGTCCAAAATATGCAAGTGCTCATTCTTTGGAAAAATGGCCAAAATCCATCGTACGTCACGATGAAGTTGTGTGTTCAATCCAAAACGGTCGCTACATTTACAAAAAGTACTTATGGGCCCAAAACGGACACCGTGTGCAAAAGTTACGCTCAATTCTTCGTCCACCGACTCTCCAAGCGTTGTAAATATACAAGCGCTCATTCTTTCGAAAAATGGCCAAAATCCCTCGTACGTCACGACGAAGTTGTGTGTTCAATCCAAAATGGTCGCTACATTTCCAAAAAGTACTTATGGGCACAAAACGGACTCCGTGTGGCTCAATTATTCGTCCACCGACTCTCCAAGCGTTGTAAATATGCAAGTGCTCATTCTTTCGAAAAATCGCCAAAATCCCTAGCACGTCACGATGAAGTTTTGAGTTCAATCCAAAATGGTCGCTTCATTTCCAAAAAGTACTTATGGGCCCAAAATGGACACCGTGTGCAAAAGTTACGCTCAATTCTTCGTACGCCGACAATCCAAGCATTCCAAATATGCAAGTGCTCATTCTTTCGAAAAATGGCCGAAATCCCTCATACGTCATGACGAAGTGGTGAGTTCAATCCAAAATGGTCGCTTCATTTCCAAAAAGTTCTTGTGCCCCAAGATGGACACCATGTGCAAAAGTTACGCTCAATTCTTCGTCCGTCGACTCTCCAAGCGTTCTAAACATACAAGCGCTCATTCTTTCGAAAAATCGCCAAAATCCCTCATGCGTCACGATGAAGTTGTGAGTTCAATCCAAAACGGTCGCTACATTTCCAAAAAGTACTTAGGGCCCAAAACGGATATCGTGTCCAAAAGTTACGCTCAATTGTTCGTACGCCGACAATCCAAGCGTTCCAAATATGTAAGTCCTCATTCTGTCGAAAAATGGGCGAAATCCCTCATACGTCGCGACGAAGTGGTGACATCAATCCAAAATGATCGCTACATTTCCAAAAAGTTCTTGTGGGCCCAAAATGGACACTGTGTGCAAAAATTTATTCTCAGTTCTTCGTCTGCCGACTCTCCAAGCGTTCTAAATATACAAGCGCTCATTCTTTCAAAAAATGGCCAAAATCCCTCGTACGTCATGACGAAGTTGTGTGTTCAATCCAAAACGGTCGCTACATTTCCCAAAAGTACTTATAGGCCCAAAACGGACACCGTGTGCAAAAGCTACGCTCAATTCTTCGTACGCCAACAATCCAAGCGTTCCAAATGGGTAAGTGCTCATTCTTTTGAAAAATGACCGAAATCCCTCATACGTCACGACGAAGTGGTGAGTTCAATCCAAAACGGTCGCAACATTTCCAAAAAGTTCTTGTGGGCCCAAAACAGACAACGTGGGCAAAAGTTACGCTCAATTCTTCCTACACCGATAATCCAAGCGTTCCAAATATGTAAGTGCTCATTCTTTCGAAAAATGGCCAAATCCCTCATACGTCGCGACGAAGTGGTGACTTCAATCCAAAATGATCGCTAAATTTCCAAAAAGTTCGTGTGGGCCCAAAATGGACACAGTGTGCAAAAATTACGCTCAATTCTTCGTCCGTCGACTCTCCAAGCGTTCTAAATATGCAAGCGCTAATTCTTTCGAAAAATGGCCAAAATCCCTCGTACGTCACGACGAAGTTGTGTGTTCAATCCAAAACGGTCGCTACATTTCCAAAAAGTACTTATGGGCCCAAAGCGGACACCGTGTGCAAAAGTTACGCTCAATTCTTCGTACGTCGACAATCCAAGCGTTCCAAATATGCAAGTGCTCATTCTTTCGAAAAATGGCTGAAATCCCTCATACATCACGATGAAGTGGTGAGTTCAATCCAAAACGGTCGTTACATTTCCAAAAAGTTCTTGTGGGCCCAAAACGGACACCGTGTGCAAAAGTTACGGTCAATTCTTCGTCCTCCGACTCTCCAAGCGTTCTAAATATGCAAGTGCTTATTCTTTCGAAAAATTGCTAAAATCCCTAGTACGTCACGATGAAGTTGTGAGTTCAATCCAAAGCAGTCGCTACATTTCCAAAAAGTTCTTATGGGCCCAAAACGGACACCGTGTGGAAAAGTTACGCTCAGTTCTTCGTACACCGACAATCCATGCATTCCAAATATACAAGTTCTCATTCTTTCGAAAAATGGTCTAAATCCCTCATACGTCACGATGAAGTTGTGAGTTCAATCCAAAAAGGTCGCTACATTTCCAAAAAGTTCTTATGGGCCCAAAACGGACACTGTGTGCAAAAGTTACGCTCAATTCTTCGTACGCCGACAATCCAAGCGTTCCAAATATACAAGTACTCATTATTTCGAAAAATGGCTGAAATCCCTCATACGTCACGGCAAAGTGGTGAGTTCAATCCAAAACGGTCACTACATTTCCAAAAAGTACTTATGGGCCAAAAACGGACACTGTGTGCAAAAGTTACGCTAAATTCTTCGTACGCCGACAATCCAAGCGTTCCAAATATACAAGTGCTCATTCTTTCGAAAAATGGCCGAAATCCCTCATACGTCACGACGAAGTGGTGAGTTCAATCCAAAACGGTTGCTACATTTTCAAAAAGTTCTTGTGGGCCCAAAACGGACACCGTGTGCAAAAGTTAAGCTCAATTCTTTGTCCGCCGACTCTCCAAGCATTCTAAATATGCAAGTGCTCATTCTTTCAAAAAATGGCCAAAATCCCTCGTACGTCACGATGAAGTTGTGAGTTCAATTCAAAACGGTCGCTACATTTCCAAAAAGTTCTTATGGGCCCAAAACGGACACCGTGTGCAAAAGTTAAGCTCAATTCTTCGTCCGCCGACTCTCCAAGCTTTCTAAATATGCAAGTGCTCATTCTTTCAAAAAATGTCCAAAATCCCTTTTACGTTACGACGAAGTGGTGAGTTCAATCCAAAACGGTCGCTACATTTCCAAAAAGTTCTTATGGGCCCAAAACGGACACCGTGTTCAAAAGTTAAGCTCAATTCTTCGTCCGCCGACTCTCCAAGCATTCTAAATATGCAAGTGCTCATTCTTTCGAAAAATCGCCAAAATCCCTCGTACATCACGATGAAGTTGTGAGTTCAATTCAAAACGGCCGCTACCTTTCTAAAAAGTTTTTATGGGCCCAAAACGAACACCGTGTTCAAAAGTTATTCTCAATTCTTCGTCCGCTGACTCTCCAAGCTTTCTAAATATGCAAGTGCTCATTCTTTCGAAAAATCGCCAAAATCCCTCGTATGTCACGACGAAGTTGTGAGTTCAATTCAAAATGGTCGCTACATTTCTAAAAAGTTCTTATGGGCCAAAACGAACACCGTGTGCAAAAGTTACTCTCAATTCTTCGCCCGCCGACTCTCCAAGCTTTCTAAATATGCAAGGGCTCATTTTTTCGAAAAATGTCCAAAATCCCTCGTACGTTACGACGAAGTGGTGAGTTCAATCCAAAACGGTCGCTACATTTCCAAAAAGTTCTTATGGGCCCAAAACGAACACCGTGTGCAAAAGTTACGCTCAATTATTCGTCCGTCGACTCTCCAAGCGTTCTAAATATGTAAGCGCTCATTCTCTCAAAAAATGGCCAAAATTCATCGTACGTCATGACGAAGTGGTGAGTTCAATCCAAAACGGTCGCTACATTTCCAAAAAGTTCTTATGGGCCCAAAACGGACGCCGTGTGCAAAAGTTACGTTCAATTCTTCGTCCACAGACTCTCCAAGCGTTCTAAATATGCAAGTGCTCATTCTTTCGAAAAATCACCAAAATCCTTCGTACGTCACGATGAAGTTGTGAGTTCAATCGAAAACGGTCGCAACATTTCCAAAAAGAACTTATGGGCCCAAAACGGACACCGTGTGCAAAAGTTACGCTCAATTCTTCGTCCACAGACTCTCCAAGCGTTCTAAATATGCAAGTGCTCATTCTTTCGAAAAATCACCAAAATCCTTCGTACGTCACGATGAAGTTGTGAGTTCAATCGAAAACGGTCGCAACATTTCCAAAAAGTACTTATGGGCCCAAAACGGACACCGTGTGCAAAAGTTACGCTCAATTCTTCGTCCACAGACTCTCCAAGCGTTCTAAATATGCAAGTGCTCATTCTTTCGAAAATTGCCGAAATCCCTCGTGCGTCACGATGAAGTTGTGAGTTCAATTCAAAACGGTCGCTACATTTCCAAAAAGTACTTATGGGCCCAAAACGGACACTGTGTGCAAAAGTTACGCTAAATTCTTCGTACGCCGACAATCCAAGCGTTCCAAATATGTAAGTGCTCATTCTTTCGAAAAATGGCCGAAATCCCTCATATGTCACGACGAAGTGGTGAGTTCAATCCAAAACGGTCGCTACATTTCCAAAAAGTTCTAGTGGGCCTAAAACGGACACCTTGTACAATAGTTACGCTCAATTCTTCGTCCACCGACTCTCCAAGCGTTCTAAATATGCAAGTGCTCATTCTTTTGAAAAATCACCAAAATCCCTCGTACGTCACGATGAAGTGGTATGTTCAATCCAAAACGGTCGCTACATTTCCAAAAAGCACTTATGGGCCCAAAACGGACACCGTGTGCAGAAGTTACGCTCAATTCTTCGTCCATCGACTCTCCAAGCGTTCTAAATATGAAAGTGCTCATTCCTTAGAAAAATCGCCAAAATCCCTCGTACGTCACGATGAAGTTATGAGTTCAATTCAAAACGGTCGCTACATTTCCAAAAAGTACTTATTGGCCCAAAATGGACACCATGTGCAAAATTTACTCTCAATTCTTCGTCCGCAGACTCTCCAAGCTTTCAAAATATGCAAGGGCTCATTCTTTCGAAAAATGTCCAAAATCCCTCGTACGTCACGACGAAGTGGTGAGTTCAATCCAAAACGGTCGCTACATTTCCAAAAAGTTCTTATGGGCCCCAAACGGACACCGTGTGCAAAAGTTACGCTCAATTCTTCGTCCGCCGACTCTCCAAGCGTTCTAAATATACAAGCGCTCATTCTCTCGAGAAATGGCCAAAATTTATCGTACGTCACGACGAAGTGGTGAGTTCAATCCAAAACGGTCGCTACATTTCCAAAAAGTTCTTACGGGCCCAAAATGGACACCGTGTGCAAAAGTTATGCTCAATTCTTTGCACGCCGACAATCCAAGCGTTCCAAATATGTAAGTGCTCATTATTTCAAAAAATGGCCGAAATCCCTCATACATCACGACGAAGTGGTGAGTTCAATCCAAAATGGTTGCTACATTTCCAAAAAGTTCTTGTTGGGCCCAAAACGGACACCGTGTGCAAAAAGTTACGCTCAATTCTTCGTCTGCCGACTCTCCAAGCGTTCTAAATATGCAAGTTCTCATTCTTTCGAAAAATCGCCAAAATCCTTCGTACGTCACGATGAAGTTGTGAGTTCAATCCAAAACGGTCGCAACATTTCCAAAAAGTACTTATGGGCCCAAAACGGACACCGTGTGCAAAAGTTACGCTCAATTCTTCGTCCACCAACTCTCCAAGCGTTCTAAATACATAAGTGCTCATTCTTTTGAAAAATTGCCAAAATCCCTCGTGCGTCACGATGAAGTTGTGAGTTCAATCCAAAACGGTCGCTACCTTTCCAAAAAGTACTTATGGGCCCAAAACGGACACTGTGGGCAAAAGTTACACTAAATTCTTCGTACGCCGACAATCCAAGCGTTCCAAATATGCAAGTGCTCATTCTTTCGAAAAATGGACGAAATCCCTCATACGTAACGACGAAGTGGTGAGTTCAATCCAAAACTGTCGCTACATTTCCAAAAAGTTCTAGTGGGCCCAAAACGAACACCGTGTGCAAAAAGTTACGCTCAATTCTTCGTCCACCGACTCTCCAGGCGTTCTAAATATGTAAGTGCTCATTCTTTCAAAAAATTGCCAAAATCCCTCGTGCGTCACGATGAAGTTGTGAGTTCAATCCAAAACGGTCGCTACCTTTCCAAAAGTACTTATGGGCCCAAAACGGACACTATGTGCAAAAGTTACCCTCAATTCTTCGTACACCGACAATCCAAGCGTTCCAAATATGCAAGTGCTCATTCTTTCGAAAAATGGACGAAATCCCTCATACGTAACGACGAAGTGGTGAGTTCAATCCAAAACGGTCGCTACATTTCCAAAAAGTTCTAGTGGGCCCAAAACGAACACCGTGTGCAAAAAGTTACGCTCAATTCTTCGTCCGCCGACTCTCCAAGCATTCTAAATATGCAAGTGCTCATTCTTTCGAAAAATCACCAAAATCCTTCGTACGTCACGATGAAGTTGTGAGTTCAATCGAAAACGGTCGCAACATTTCCAAAAAGTACTTATGGGTCCAAAACGGACACCATGTGCAAAAGTTACGCTCAATTCTTCGTCCACAAACTCTCCAAGCGTTCTAAATATGCAAGAGCTCATTCTTTCGAAAATTGCCAAAATCCCTCGTGCGTCACGATGAAGTTGTGAGTTCAATTCAAAACGGTCGCTACATTTCCAAAAAGTACTTATGGGCCCAAAACGGACACTGTGTGCAAAAGTTACGCTCAATTCTTCGTACGCCGACAATCCAAGCGTTCCAAATATGCAAGTGCTCATTCTTTCGAAAAATGGCCGAAATCCCTCATATGTCACGACGAAGTGGTGAGTTCAATCCAAAACGGTCGCTACATTTCCAAAAAGTTCTAGTGGGCCTAAAACGGACATCGTGTGCAATAGCTACGCTCAATTCTTCGTCCGTCGACTCTCCAAGCGTTCTAAATATGCAAGTGCTCATTCTTTTGAAAAATCACCAAAATCCCTCGTACGTCACGATGAAGTGGTATGTTCAATCCAAAACGGTCGGTACATTTCCAAAAAGCACTTATGGGCCCAAAACGGACACCGTGTGCAAAAGTTACGCTCAATTCTTCGTCCACCGACACTTCAAGCGTTCTAAATATGAAAGTGCTCATTCCTTAGAAAAGTTGCCAAAATCCCTCGTACGTCACGATGAAGTTGTGAGTTCAATTCAAAACGGTCGCAACATTTCCAAAATGTACTTATTGGCCCAAAACAGACACCATGTGCAAAAGTTACTCTCAATTCTTCGTCCGCAGACTCTCCAAGCTTTCTAAATATGTAAGGGCTCATTCTTTCGAAAAATGTCCAAAATCCCTCGTACGTCACGACGAAGTGGTGAGTTCAATCCAAAACGGTCGCTACATTTCCAAAAAGTTCTTATGGGCCCGAAACGGACACCGTGTGCAAAAGTTACGCTCAATTCTTCGTCCGTCGACTCTCCAAGCGTTCTAAATATGCAGGTGCTCATTCTTTCGAAAAATGGCCAAAATTCCTCGTACGTCACGATAAAGTTGTGTGTTCAATCCAAAACGGTCGCTACATTTCCAAAAAGTACTTAATGGCCCAAAACGGACACGTGTGCAAAAGTTACGCTCAATCCTTCGTATGCCGACAATCCAAGCGTTCGAAATATGCAAGTGCTCATTCTTTTGAAAAATGGTCGACATCCATAATACATCAGGATGAAGTGGTGAGTTCAATCCATAACGGTCGCTACATTTCCAAAAAGTACTTATGGGCGCAAAACGGACACCGTGTGCAAAAGTTACGCTCAATTCATCGTCTGCCGACTCTCCAATTTTTCAAAATATGCAAGGGCTCATTCTTCTGAAAAATCACCAAAATCCCTCGTACGTCACGACGTAGTGGAGAGTTCAATCCAAAACGGTCGCTACATTTCCAAAAAGTTCTTATGGGCCCAAAACGGTCATTGTGTGAAAAATTACGCTCAATTCATCGTCCGCCGACTCTCCAATTGTTCAAAATATGCAAGGGCTCATTCTTCTAAAAAATCACTAAAATCCCTCGTATGTCATAATGAAGTGGAGAGTTCAATCCAAAACGGTCGCTACATTTCCAAAAAGTTCTTATGTGCCCAAAACGGACACCGTGTGCAAAAGTTACGCTCAATTCTTCGTTCGTCGACTCTCCAAGCGTTCTAAATATGCAAGTGCTCATTCCTTCGAAAAATGGCCAAAATCACTCGTACGTCACGTCGAAGTGGTGAGTTCATTCCAAAACGGTCGCTACGTTTCCAAAAAGTACTTATGGACCCAAAACGGACACCGTGTGCAAAAGTTACACTCAATTCTTCGTTCGCCGACAATCCGAGCGTTCCAAATATGCAAGTGCTCATTCTTTCGAAAAATGACAGAAATCCCTCATACGTCATGATGAAATGGTGAGTTCAATCCAAAACGTTTGCTACCTTTCCAAAAAGTCCTTACGGACCCAAAACGAACACCGTGTGGAAAAGTTACGCTCAATTTTTCGTACGCCGACAATCCAAGCGTTCCAAATATGCAAGTGCTCATTCTTTCAAAAAATGGCCGAAATCCCTTGTACTTCATGACAAAGTGGTGAGTTCAATCCAAGACGGTCGCTACATTTCCAAAAAGTTCTTATGGGCCCAAAATGGAAACCGTGTACAAAAGTTACGCTCAATTCTTTGTACGCTGTCAATCCAAGCGTTCCATATATGCAAGTGGTCATTCTTTCGAAAAATGGCCGAAATCCCTCATACGTCACGACGAAGTGGTTAGTTCAATCCAAAACGTTCGCTACATTTCCAAAAAGTCCTTATGGACCCAAAACGAACACCGTGTGGAAAAATTACGCTCAATTCTTCGTACGCCGACAATGCAAGCGTTCCAAATATGCAAGTGCTCATTCTTTCAAAAAATGGCCGAAATCCCTTGTACTTCACGACAAAGAGGTGAGTTCAATCCAAGACGGTCGCTACATTTCCAAAAAGTTCTTATGGGCCCAAAACGGACAACGTGTGCAAAAGTTACGCTCAATTCTTCGTACGCTGACAATCCAAGCGTTCCAAATATGCAAGTGCTCATTCTTTTGAAAAATGGCCGACATCCCTAATACATCATGACGAAGTGGAGAGTTCAATCCAAAACGGTCGCTACATTTCCAAAAAGTTCTTATGGGCCCAAAACGGACACCGTGTGCAAAAGTTACGCTCAATTCTTTGTACGCTGTCAATCCAAGCGTTCCATATATGGAAGTGCTCATTCTTTCGAAAAATGGCCGAAATCCCTTGTGCTTCACGACAAAGTGGTCAGTTCAATCCAAGACGGTCGGTACATTTCCAAAAAGTTCTTATGGGCCCAAAACGGACACCGTGTGCAAAAGTTACGCTCAATTCTTTGTACGCTGTCAATCCAGGCGTTCCATATATGCAAGTGGTCATTCTTTTGAAAAATGGCCGAAATCCCTCTTACGTCACGACGAAGTGGTTAGTTCAATCCAAAACGGTCGCTACGTTTCCAAAAACTTCTTATGGGCCTAAAACGGACACCGTGTGCAAAAGTTACGCTCAATTCTTCGTCCGCTGACTCTCCAAGCGTTCTAAATATACAAGTGCTCGTTCTTTCGAAAAATGGCCAAAATCCCTCATACGTCGCGATGAAGTTGTGTGTTCTATCCAAAACGGTCGCTACATTTCCAAAAAGTACTTAAGGGCCCAAAACGGACACGTGTGCAAAAGTTACGCTCAATTCTTCGTACGCCGACAATCCAAGCGTTCCAAATATGTAAGTGCTCATTCTTTTGAAAAATGGCCGACATCCCTAATACATCACGATGAAGTGGTGAGTTCAATCCAAAACGGTCGCTACATTTCCAAAAAGTACTTATGGACGCAAAACGGACACCGTGTGCAAAAGTTACGCTCAATTAATCGTCCGTCGACTCTCCAAGCGTTCTAAATATGCAAGGGCTCGTTCTTTTGAAAAATTACCAAAATCCCTCGTACGTCACGACGAAGTGGTGAGTTCAATCCAAAACGATCGCTACATTTCCAAAAAGTTCTTATGAGCCCAAAACGGTCACCGTGTGCGAAAGTTACGCTCAATTCTTCGTCCGTCGACTCTCCAAGCGTTCTAAATATACAAGCGCTCATTCCTTTGAAAAATGGTCAAAATCACACATACGTCGCGACGAAGTTGTGAATTCAATCCAAAATGGTCGCTACATTTCCAAAAAGTACTTATTGGCCCAAAACGAACACCGTGTGCAAAAGTTACGCTCAATTCTTCGTACGCCGACAATCCAAGCGTTCCAAATATGCAAGTGCTCATTCTTTCGAAAAATGGCCGAAATCCCTCCTACGTCACGACGAAGTGGTGAGTTCAATCCAAAATGGTCGCTACATTTCCAAAAAGTTCTTATGGGCCCAAAACGGACACCGTGTGCAAAAGTTACGCTCAATTCTTTGTACGCTGTCAATCCAAGCGTTCCATATATTCAAGTACTCATTCTTTCGAAAAATGGCCAAAGTCCCTCATACGTCATGACGAAGTGGTGAGTTCAATCCAAAACGGTCGCTACATTTCCAAAAAGTACTTAAGGGCCAAAAACGGAGACGTGTGCAAAAGTTACGCTCAATTCTTCATACGCCGACAATCCAAGCGTTCCAAATATGCAAGTGCTCATTCTTTTGAAAAATAGCCGAAATCCCTAATTCGTCACGACGAAGTGGTGAGTTCAGTCCAAAACGGTCGCTACATTTCCAAAAAGTACTTATGGACGCAAAACGGACACCGTGTGCAAAAGTTACGCTCAATTCTTCGTCCGCCGACTCTCCAAGCGTTCTAAATATGCAAGTGCTCATTCTTTCGAAAAATTGCCAAAATCCCTCGTACGTCACGATGAAGTGGTGAGTTCAATCCAAAACAGTCGCTACCTTTCCAAAAAGTACTTGTGGACGCAAAATGGACACCGTGTGGAAAAGTTACGCTCAATTCTTCGTCCGCCGACTCTCCAAGCGTTCTAAATATGCTAGTGCACATTCTTTCCAAAAATCACCAAAATCCCTCGTACGTCATGACGAAGTGGTGAGTTCAATCCAAAACGGTCGCTACATTTTCAAAAAGTTCTTATGGGCCTAAAACGGACACCGGGTGCAAAAGTTACGCTCAATTCTTCGTTCACCGATTCTCCAAGCGTTCTAAATATGCAAGTGCTCATTCCTTCGAAAAATGGCCAAAATCACTCGTACGTCACGACGAAGTGGTTAGTTCATTCCAAAACGGTCGTTACGTTTCCAAAAAGTACTTGTGGACGCAAAACGGACATCGTGTGCAAAAGTCACGCTCAATTCTTCGTCCGTCGACTCTCCAAGCGTTCTAAATATGCAAGTGCTCATTCTTTCGAAAAATGGCCAAAATCCCTCGTACGTCACGACGAAGTTGTGTGTTCAATCCAAAACGGTCGCTACATTTCGAAAAAGTACTTAAGGGCCCAAAACGGACACGTGTGCAAAAGTTACGCTCAATTCTTCGTACGCCGACAATCCAAGTGTTCCAAATATGTAAGTGCTCATTCTTTTGAAAAATGGCCGACATCCCTAATACATCACGACAAAGTGGTGAGTTCAATCCAAAATGGTCGCTACATTTCCAAAAAGTACTTATGGGCGCAAAACGGACACCGTGTGCAAAAGTTACGCTCAATTCATCGTCCGCCGACTCTCCAAGCGTTCTAAATATGCAAGGGCTTGTTCTTTTGAAAAATCACCAAAATCCCTCGTACGTCACGATGAAGTGGTGAGTTCAACCCAAAACGGTCGCTACATTTCGAAAAAGTTCTAATGGGCCCAAAACGGTCACTGTGTGCAAAAGGTACGCTCAATTCTTCGTCCGCCTACTCTCCAAGCGTTCTAAATATACAAGCGCTCATTCCTTCAAAAAATGGCCAAAATCACTCATACGTCGCAACGAAGTTCTGAGTTCAATCCAAAACGGTCGCTACATTTCCAAAAAGTTCTTATGGGCCCAAAATGGACACAGTGTGCAAAAGTTACGCTCAATTCTTCGTCCCCCGGCTCTCCAAGCATTCTAAATATGAAAGTGCTCATTCTTTTGAAAAATGGCCAAAATCCCTCGTACGTCACGATGAAGTTGTGTGTTCAATCCAAAACGGTCGCTACATTTCCAAAATGTACTTATGGGCCCAAAACGGACACGTGTACAAAAGTTACGCTCAATTCATCGTACGTCGACAATCCAAGCGATCCTAATATGTAAGTGCTCATTCCTTTGAAAAATGGCCTAAATCCCTCATACGTCACGATGAAGTGGTGAGTTCAATCCAAAACGGTCGCTACATTTCCAAAAAGTACTTATGGGCGCAAAACGGACACCGTGTGCAAAAGTTACGCTCAATTCATCGTCCGCTGACTCTCCAAGCGTTCTAAATATGCAAGTGCTAATTCTTTCGAAAAATCACCAAAATCCCTCGTACGTCACGACGAAGTGGTGAGTTCAATCCAAAACGGTCGCTACATTTCCAAAAAGTTGTTATGGGCCCAAAACGGTCACCGTGTGCAAAAGTTACGCTCAATTCTTCGTCCGTCGACTCTCCAAGCATTCTAAATATACAAGCGCTCATTCCTTCAAAAAATGGCCAAAATCACTCATACGTCGCGACGAAGTTGTGAGTTCAATCCAAAACGGTCCCTACATTTCCAAAAAGTACTTGTGGGCCCAAAACGGACACCGTGTGCAAAAGTTACGCTCAATTCTTCATACGCTTACAACCCAAGCGTTCCAAATATGCAAGTGCCCATTCTTTCAAAAAATGGCCGAAATCCCTCGTACGTCACGACGAAGTGGTGAGTTCAATCCAAAACGGTCGCTACATTTCGAAAAAGATCTTATGGGCCCAAAACGGACACCGTGTGCAAAAGTTACGCTCAATTCATTGTACGCTGTCAATCCAAGCGTTCCATATATGCAAGTGCTCATTCTTTCAAAAAATGGCCGAAATCCCTCATACGTTACGGCGAAGTGGTGAGTTCACTCCAAAACGGTCGCTACATTTCCAAAAAGTGCTTATGGACGCAAAACGGACACCGTGTGCAAAAGTTACGCTCAATTCTTCGTCCGCCTACTCTCCAAGCGTTCTAAATATGCTAGTGCTCATTCTTTCCAAAAATTGCCAAAATCCCTCATACGTCATGACGAAGTGGTGAGTTCAATCCAAAACGGTCGCTACATTTCCAAAAAGTTCTTATGGGCCCAAAACGGACACCGTGTGCAAAAGTTACGATCAATTCTTCGTTCGCCGACTCTCCAAGCATTCTAAATATGTAAGTGCTCATTCCTTCGAAAAATGGCCAAAATCACTCATACGTCATGACGAAATGGTGAGTTCAATCCAAAATGGTCGCTAGGTTTTCAAAAAGTACTTATGGGACAGAAACGGACACCGTGTGCAAAAGTTACGCTCTATTCTTCGTTTGCCGACAATCCGAGCGTTCCAAATATGCAAGTGCTCATTCTTTCGAAAAATGGCTGAAATCCCTCATACGTCACGATGAAGTGGTGAGTTCAATCCAAAATGTTCGCTACATTTCCAAAAAGTCCTTATGGACCCAAAACGAACATCGTGTGCAAAAGTTACACTCCATTCTTCGTACGCCGACTATCCAAGCGTTCCAAATATGCAAGGGCTCATTCTTTCGAAAAATGGGCGAAATCCCTCGTACGTCACGATGAAGTGGTGAGTTCAATCCAAGACGGTCGCTACATTTCCAAAATGTTCTTATGGGCCCAAAACGGACATCGTGCGCAAAAGTTACGCTCAATTCTTTGTACGCTGTCAATCCAAGCGTTCCATATATGCAAGTGGACATTCTTTCGAAAAATGGCCGAAATTTCTCATACGTCACGACGAAGTGGTTAGTTCAATCCAAAATGGTCGCTACATTTTCAAAAAGTTCTTATGGGCCCAAAACGGACACCGTGTGCAAAAGTTACGCTCAATTCTTCGTCCCCCGACTCTCCAAGCGTTCTAAATATGCAAGTGCTCATTCTTTCGAAAAATAGCCAAAATCCCTCGTACGTCACGATGAAGTTGTGTGTTCAATCCAAAACGGTCGCTACATTTCCAAAAAGTACTTAAGAGCCCAAAACGGACACGTGTGCAAAAGTTACGCTCAATTCTTCGTACGCCGACAATCCAAGCGTTCCAAATATGCAAGTGCTCATTCTTTTGAAAAATGGCCGACATCCCTAATACATCATGACGAAGTGGTGAGTTCAATCCAAAACGGTCGCTACATTTCCAAAAAGTACTTATGGGCGCAAAAATGGACACCGTGTGCAAAAGTTACGCTCAATTCATCGTCCGCAGACACTCCAAGCGTTCTAAATATGCAACGGCTTATTCTTTTGAAAAATCACCGAAATCCCTCGTACGTCACGACGATGTGGTGAGTTCAATCCAAAATGGTCGCTACATTTTCAAAAAGTTCTTATGGGCCCAAAACGGACACCGTGTGCAAAAGTTACGCTCAATTCTTCGTCCCCCGACTCTCCAAGCGTTCTAAATATGCAAGTGCTCATTCTTTCAAAAAATAGCCGAAATCCCTCATACGTCACGATGAAGTTGTGTGTTCAATCCAAAACGGTCGCTACATTTCCAAAAAGTACTTAAGAGCCCAAAACGGACACGTGTGCAAAAGTTACGCTCAATTCTTCGTACGTCGACAATCCAAGCGTTCCAAATATGCAAGTGCTCATTCTTTTGAAAAATGGCCGACATCCCTAATACATCATGACGAAGTGGTGAGTTCAATCCAAAACGGTAGCTACATTTCCAAAAAGTACTTATGGGCGCAAAAATGAACACCGTGTGCAAAAGTTACGCTCAATTCATCGTCCGCAGACACTCCAAGCGTTCTAAATATGCAACGGCTCATTCTTTTGAAAAATCACCGAAATCCCTCGTACGTCACGACGATGTGGTGAGTTCAATCCAAAACGGTCGCTATATTTCCAAAAAGAACTTATGGGCCCAAAACAGACACTGTGTGCAAAAGTTACGCTCAATTCTTCGTACGCCGACAATCCAAGCGTTCCAAATATGCAAGTGCTCATTCTTTCAAAAAATGGCCGAAATCCCTCATACGTCACGATGAAGTGGTGAGTTCAATCCGAAACGGTCGCTACAGTTCCAAAAAGTTCTTATGGACGCAAAACGGACACCGTGTGCAAAAGTTACGCTCCATTCTTCGTCCGCCGACTCTCCAAGCGTTCTAAATATGCTAGTGCTCATTCTTTCCAAAAATCACCAAAATCCCTCATACGTCATGACAAAGTGGTGAGTTCAATCCAAAACGATCGCTACATTTCCAAAAAGTTCTTATAGGCCCAAAACGGACACCGTGTGCGAAAGTTACGCTCAATTCTTCGTTCGCCGACTCTCCAAGCATTCTAAATATGCAAGTGCTCATTCCTTCGAAAAATGGACAAAATCACTCGTACGTCATGACAAAGTGGTGAGTTCAATCCAAAACGTTCGCTACATTTCCAAAAAGTCCTTATGGACCTAAAACGAACACCGTGTGCAAAAGTTACGCTCAATTCTTCGTACGCCGACAATCCAAGCGTTCCAAATATGCAAGGGCTCATTCTTTCGAAAAATTGTCGAAATCCCTCGTACGTCACGACGAAGTGGTGAGTTCAATCCAAGACGGTCGCTACATTTCCAAAAAGTTCTTATGGGCCGAAAACGGACACTGTGCGTAAAAGTTACGCTCAATTCTTTGTACGCTGTCAATCCAAGCGTTCCATATATGCAAGTGGACATTCTTTCGAAAAATGGCCAAAATTCCACATACGTCACGACGAAGTGGTTAGTTCAATCCAAAATAGTCGCTACATTTCCAAAAAGTTCTTATGGGCCCAAAACGGACACCGTGTGCAAAAGTTACGCTCAATTCTTCGTCCGTCGACTCTTCAAGCGTTCTAAATATGCAAGTGCTCATTCTTTCGAAAAATGGCCAAAATCCTTCGTACGTCACGATGAAGTTGTGTGTTCAATCCAAAACGGTCGCTACATTTCCAAAAAGTACTTAAGGACCCAACACGGACACGTGTGCAAAAGCTACGCTCAATTCTTCGTACGCCGACAATCCAAGCGTTCCAAATATGCAAGTGCTCATTCTTTTGAAAAATGGCCGACATCGGTAATACATCATGACGAAGTGGTGAGTTCAATCCAAAACGGTCGCTACATTTCCAAAAAGTACTTATGGGCGCAAAAACGGACACCGTGTGCAAAAGTTACGCTCAATTCATCGTCCGCCGACACTCCAAGCGTTCTAAATATGCAAGGGCTCATTCTTTTGAAAAATCACTGAAATCCCTCGTACATCACGACGATGTGGCGAGTTTAATCCAAAACGGTCGCTACATTTCCAAAAAGTACTTATGGGTCCAAAACAGACACCGTGTGCAAAAGTTACGCTCAATTCTTCGTACGCCGACAATCCAAGCGTTCCAAATATGCAAGTGCTCATTCTTTCAAAAATGGCTAAAATCCCTCATACGTCACGACAAAGTGGTGAGTTCAATCCAAAACGGTCGCTACAGTTCCAAAAAGTACTTATGGACGCAAAACGGACACCGTGTGCAAAAGTTACGCTCAATTCTTCGTCCGTCGACTCTCCAAGCGTTCTAAATATGCTAGTGCACATTCTTTTGAAAAATGGCCGACATCCCTAATACATCATGATGAAGTGGTGAGTTCAATCCAAAACGGTCGCTACATTTCCTAAAAGTTCTTATGGGCCCAAAACGGACACCGTGTGCAAAAGTTACGCTCAATTCTTCGTTCGCCGACTCTCCAAGCATTCTAAATATGCAAGTGCTCATTCCTTCGAAAAATGGCCAAAATCACTCGTACGTCATGACGAAGTGGTGAGTTCAATCCAAAATGGCCGCTACGTTTTCAAAAAGTACTTATGGGCCCAAAACAGACACCGTGTGCAAAAGTTACGCTCAATTCTTCGTTCGCCGACAATCCGAGCGTTCCAAATATGCAAGTGCTCATTCTTTCGAAAAATGGCTGAAATCCCTCATACATCACGATGAAGTGGTGAGTTCAATCCAAAATGTTCGCTACATTTCCAAAAAGTCCTTATGGACCCAAAACGAGCATCGTGTGCAAAAGCTACGCTCAATTCTTCGTACGCCGACAATCCAAGCGTTCCAAATATGGAAGGGCTCATTCTTTCGAAAAATGGCCGAAATCCCTCGTACGTCATGACGAAGTGGTGAGTTCAATCCAAAACGGTCGCTACATTTCCAAAAAGTTCTTATGGGCCCAAAACGGACACCGTGTGTAAAAGTTATGCTCAATTCTTTGTACGCTGTCAACCCAAGCGTTCCATATATGCAAGTGCTCATACTTTTGAAAAATGGCTGAAATCCCTCATACGTCATGACGAAGTGGTGAGTTCAATCCAAAACGGTCGCTATATTTCCAAAAAGTACTATGGACACAAAACGGACACCGTGTAGAAAAGTTACGCTCAATTCTTCGTCCGTCGACTCTCCAAGCATTCTAAATTTGCAAGTGCTCATTCTTTCCAAAAATTGCCAAAATCCCTCGTACGTCACATGAAAGTGGTGAGTTCAATCCAAAACGGTCGCTACGTTTCCAAAAAGTTCTTATGGGCCCAAAACGGACACCGTGTGCAAAAGTTACCCTCAATTCTTCGTTCGCCGACTCTCCAAGCATTCTAAATATGGAAGTGCTCATTCCTTCGAAAAATGACCAAAATCACTCGTACGTTACGACGAAGTGGTGAGTTCTATCGAAAACGATCGCTACATTTCCAAAAAGTACTTATGGACCCAAAAATTAATACCATGTGCAAAAGTTATGCTCAATTCTTCGTACGCCGACAATCCAAGCATTCCAAATATACAAGTGCTCATTCTTTTGAAAAATGGCTGAAATCCCTCATACGTCACGACGAAGTGGTGAGTTCAATCCAAGACGGTCGCTACATTTCCAAAAAGTTCTTGTGGGCCCAAAACGGACACCCTGTGCAAAAGTAACGCTCAATTCTTCGTCTGACGACTCTCCAAGCATTCTAAATATGCAAGTGCTCATTCTTTCAAAAAATGGCCAAAATCCCTCGTACATCACGACGAAGTGGTGAGTTCAATCCAAAGCGGTTGCTACATTTCCAAAAAGTCCTTATGGGCCCAAAACGGACACCGTCTGCAAAAGTTACGCTCAATTCTTCGTACGCCGACAATCCAAGCGCTCCAAATATACAAGTGCTCATTCTTTCGAAAAATGGCCGAAATCCCTCATACGTCATGACGAAGTGGTGAGTTCAATCCAAAGCGGTTGCTACATTTCCAAAAAGTCCTTATGGGCCCAAAACGGACACCGTCTGCAAAAGTTACGCTCAATTCTTCGTACGCCGACAATCCAAGCGCTCCAAATATACAAGTGCTCATTCTTTCGAAAAATGGCCGAAATCCCTCATACGTCATGACGAAGTGGTGAGTTCAATCCAAAATGGTCGCTACATATCCAAAAAGTTCTTATGGACGCAAAACGGACACCGTGTGCAAAGTTATGCTCAATTCTTCGTCCGTCGACTCTCCAAGCGTTGTAAATATGCAAGTGCTCATTCTTTTAAAAAATCGCAAAAATCCCTCGTACGTCACGACGAAGTGGTGAGTTCAATCCAAAACGGTCGCTACATTTCCAAAAAGTTCTTATGGGCCTAAAACGGACACCGTGTGCAGAAGTTACGCTCAATTCTTCGTCTGTCGACTCTCCAAGCGTTCCAAATATGCAAGTGCTCATTCTTTCGAAAAATGGCCAAAATCCTTCATACGTCACGATGAAGTGGTGAGTTCAAACCAAAACGTTCGCTACATTTCCAAAAAGTCCTTATGGACTCAAAACGAACACCGTGTGCAAAAGTTACGCTCAATTCTTCGTCTGTCGACTCTCCAAGCGTTCCAAATATGCAAGTGCTCATTCTTTCGAAAAATGGCCAAAATCCTTCATACGTCACGATGAAGTGGTGAGTTCAAACCAAAACGTTCGCTACATTTCCAAAAAGTCCTTATGGACTCAAAACGAACACCGTGTGCAAAAGTTACGCTCAATTTTTCATACACTGACAATCTCCAAGTATTCCAAATATGCAGTGCTCATTCGTTTGAAAAATGGTCAAAATACCTCGTACGTCACGATGAAGTGGTGATTTCAATCCAAGACGGTCGCTACAATTCCAAAAAGTTCTTATGGGCCCAAAACGGACACCGTGTGCAAAAGTTATGCTTAATTCTTCGTCCGACGACTCTCCAAGTATTCTTAATATGCAAGTGCTCATTCTTTTGAAAAATGGCCAAAATCCCTCGTACATCACGACAAAGTCATGAGTTCAATCCAAAACGGTCGCTACATTTTCAAAAAGTACTTATGGGCCCAAAACGAACACCGTGTGCAAGACTTACGCTCAATTCTTCGTACGCCAACAATCCAAGCGTTCCAAATATGCAAGTGCTCATTCTTTCGAAAAATGGCTGAAATCCCTCGTACGTCACGACGAAGTGGTGAGTTCTATCCAAGACGATCGCTACATTTCCAAAAATTTCTTATGGGCCCAAAACGGACACCTTGTGCAAAAGTTACGCTCAATTCTTCGTCCGACGACTCTCCAAGCATTCTAAATATGCAAGTGCTCATTCTTTCAAAAAATGGCCAAAGTCCCTCATACATCACGACGAAGTGGCGAGTTCAATCCAAAATGGTCGCCACATTTCCAAAAAGTACTTATGGGCCCAAAACAGACAGCGTGTGCAAAAGTTACTCTCAATTCTTCGTACGCCGACAATCCAAGCGTTCCAAATATGCAAGTGCTCATTCTTTCGAAAAATGACCGAAATCCCTCATACGTCACGACGAAGTGGTGAGTTCAATCCAAAACGGTCGCTACATTTCCAAAAAGTTCTTATGGGCCCAAAATGAACACCGTGTGCAAAAGTTACGCTCAATTCTTTGTACGCTGTCAATCCAAGCGTTCCGTATATGCAAGTGCTCATTCTTTCGAAAAATGTCCAAAATCCCTCGTACGTCACGATGAAGTTGTGTGTTCGATCCAAGACGGTCGCAAAATTTCCTAAAAGTACTTATGGGCCCAAAACAGACACCGTGTGCAAAAGTTACTCTCAATTCTACGTCCGACGACTCTCCAAGCATTCTAAATATGCTAGTGCTCATTCTTTAGAAAAATCGCCAAAATTCCTCGTACGTCACGATGAAGTGGTGAGTTCAATTCAAAACGGTCGCCACATTTCCAAAAAGTTCTTATGGGCCCAAAACGGACACCATGTGCAAAAGTTATGGTCAATTCTTCGTCCACCGACTCTCCAAGCGTTCTAAATATACAAGCGCTCATTCTTTCGAAAAATGGCCAAAATCACTCGTACGTCACGATGAAGTGGTGAGTTCAATCCAAAACGATCGCTACATTTCCAAAAAGTACTTATGGGCCTAAAACGGACACCGTGTGCAAAAGTTACGCTCAATTCTTCGTATGCCGACAATCCAAGCGTTCCAAATGTCCAAGTGCTCATTCTTTCGATAAATGGCCGAAATCCCTCATATGTCACGGCGAAGTGGTGAGTTCAATCCAAAACGATCGCTACATTTCCAAAAAGTTCTTATGGACGCAAAACGAACACCGTGTGCAAAAGTTACGCTCAATTCTTCGTACGCCGACAATCCAAGCGTTCCAAATATGCAAGTGCTCATTTTTTCGAAACTTGGCCGAAGTCCCTCGTACGTTACGATGAAGTGGTGAGTTCAATCCAAGACGGTCGCTACATTTCCTAAAAGTTTTTATTGGCCCAAAACGGACACCGTGTGCAAAAGTTACGCTCAATTCTTCGTACGCCGACAATCCAAGCGTTCCAAATATGCAAGTGCTCATTCTTTCAAAAAATGGCCGAAATCCCTCGTACATCACGACGAAGTGGTGAGTTCAATCCAAGACGGTCGCTACATTTCCAAAAATTTCTTATGGGCCCAAAACGGACACCGTGTGGAAAAGTTACGCTCAATTCTTCGTCCGACGACCCTCCAAGCATTCTAAATATGCAAGTGCTCATTCTTTCGAAAAATGGCCAAAGTCCCTTATACATCACGACGAAGTGGTGAGTTCAATCCAAAACGGTCGCCACATTTCCAGAAAGTACTTATGGGCCCAAAATGGACACTGTGTGCAAAAGTTACCCTCAATTCTTCGTACGCCGACAATCCAAGCGTTCCAAATATGCAAGTGCTCATTCTTTCGAAAAATGGCCGAAATCCCTCATACGTCACGACGATGTTGTGAGTTCAATCCAAAATGGTCGCTACGTTTCCAAAAAGTTCTTATGGGCCCAAAACGGACAACGTGTGCAAAAGTTGCGCTCAATTCTTTGTACGCTGTCAATCCAAAGCGTTGCATATATGCAAGTGCTCATTCTTTCGAAAAATTGCGGAAATCCCTCATACGTCATGACGAAGTGGTGAGTTCAATCCAAAACGGTCGCTACATTTCCAAAAAGTACTTATGGTCGCAAAACGGACACCTTGTGCAAAAGTTACGCTCAATTCTTCGTATGCCGACAATCCAAGCGTTCCAAATATGCAAGTGGTCATTCTTTCGAAAAATGGCCGAAATCCCTCATACATCACGATGAAGTGGTGAGTTCAATCCAAAACGTTCGCAACATTTCCAAAAAGTCCTTATGGACCCAAAACGAACACCGTGTGCAAAAGTTACGCTCAATTCTTCGTACGCCGACAATCCAGGTGTTCCAAATATGCAGTGCTCATTCTTTCGAAAAATGGCCGAAATACCTCGTACGTCACGACGAAGTGGTGAGTTCAATCCAAGACGGTCGCTACATTTCCAAAAAGTTCTTATGGGCCCAAAACGGACAAATTTTTTTAAAGAATGACCACTTGTATATTTGGAACGCTTGGATAGTCGGCGTACGAAGAATTGAGCGTAACTTTTGCGCACGGTGTCCGTTTTGGGCCCAAAAGTACCAAAAAGTTCTTATGGGCCCAAAACGGACACCGTGTGCAAAAGTTACGCTCAATTCTTTGTTCGACGACTATCCAAGCATTCTTAATATGCAAGTGCTCATTCTTTCGAAAAATGGCCAAAATCCCTCGTACATCAAGTGGAAGTCGTGAGTTCAATCCAAAACGGTCGCTATGTTTCCAAAAAGTACTAATGGGCCCAAAACGGACACCGTGTGCAAAAGTTACGCTCAATTCGTCGTACGCCGACAATCCAAGCGTTCCAAATATGCAAGTGCTCGTTCTTTTGAAAAATCACCAAAATCCCTCGTACGTCACGACGAAGTGGTGAGTTCAATCCAAAACGGTCGCTCCATTTCCAAAAAGTTTTTATGGGCCCAAAACGGACACCGTGTGCAAAAGTTACGCTCAATTCTTTGTACGCTGTCAATCCAAGCGTTCCATATATGAAAGTGCTCATTCTTTCGAAAAATGGCCAAAATCCCTCCTACGTCACGATGAAGTGGTGAGTTCAATCCAAAATGGTCGCTACATTTCCAAAAAGTTCTTGTGGACGCAAAACGGACACCGTGTGCATAAGTTACACTCAATTCTTCGTCCGCCGACTCTCCAAGCATTCTAAATATGCAAGTGCTCATTCTTTCAAAAATCGCCAAAATCCCTCGTACGTCACGACGAAGTGGTAAGGGCAACCATTTGTATGAGTGGTTTTTCGGGACCAAACAAGGCTCATATTTGGAACGCTTGTATAGTGGGCGTACGAAGAATTGAGCGTAACTTTTGTGCACGGTGTCCGTTTTGGGCCCATAAGTACTTTGTGGAAATGTGGCGACCGTTTTGGATCGAACTCAGAACTTCGTCGTGACGTATGAGGGATTTTAGCCATTTTTTGAAAGAATGAGCACTTGCATATTTGGAACGCTTGGA
>NW_019249560.1:0-1336 GCF_002742605.1 Olea europaea var. sylvestris
TAACTTCAAAGCAGCTCTCCATTATTAAACATCAGTACAATGTGGATCCACCTGCCAGGGGGAAGAGTTTATTGCGTGTGTGTGAGAGAGGCCGGCGAGTAAAGTTAACAGATATTGCAGTTGAATTTTAGAAGCAAAGCTCAGAATCATGATCACTGAGTCATAATGCACTTATGGATTAGTTTACGGAAATTTCTGTAATAGAGCACAAATCCGCCACATTCAAATAGAATAAGGTCTGAGGCTACAACGCATGCAGCACCACAAAAAGACTTTAACTCATAACAAGGACCATCAATCCCTCAACATGCACACCATCCAATTCAGAAAAATTAAAAAATCATTAACACAACAAGAAAAAGCATATTTATAAGGACATGAAAAACTAAAAGGCTTACATCCTTTCTGCCATAAATTTGCGTGATTTCACAAATTCAGAGTCCATGTTTATAACACTACGATGGACACCAGGATTTTGTATATGTCCAGGCAAGGGGTTTCCTTTTTGCTGCAGTAGCCCAAGCAACGCAGTGCCGGCCTTGTTTGGTTCCTGTCGTGATATCTGCGCAGAAAGGTGTGTCTGCAAATTCATCTTTACTGTAAGCTAAACAATGTGTTCCTTGTAACATGATTTATAAGGTTCCATAATCTAGTTAACATGAATCACTTTCCATGCATAATAACATCCACATACTATCTGTCTAAGAAAATAAGATGAAAAAACAATCACTTTGACAAATGCATTCTGCAAATTTTACAAATATAATAGCCTGGGGAGCCCTCTTTCCCGTGGAAGAACAAGGGGCGGAGCCACTTGCAGTCTAGTGGGGGCTGGATTTTGGTCCTGGGTATTTCACCTATTACACTTTAGGGGCAGCCAGTTTTCAAGGCAACGGAAAACAAACAACGGCATCAAAAATTGAAGAGAAATATGGTTGAAAAATCACTGTCGCTAGAGAGATTACCATCAAGAAATAAGAATTCTGGAAAAATAAAATAAATTATACGGAGTTGAGTTCAGATTAAATCATTCACAACAAACAAATCGAGACGATTTCAACATACAAAGCCCGTTTTAACACTTATATAATCCGATACTACCTTCCAAGTTTGGCGATGAAGAAATTGAGTAGAAATCACTGCAACACAAGATCAATTGGTGCCGAGAGGTGATGAATATGTTACCAATTTTTATTGAAATACCAAGAAAGAAAACCTAGGCCGTTCTTCCCCCTTTGCTAAACAGATGTCGGGTTGTCCTTTGATTGGCCGGCTTTCTAATATTTTAATTGGGCTTTATAAATATTTTTTTGGACTTGCCATCTAAAAAAGTGAA
>NW_019249561.1:0-1336 GCF_002742605.1 Olea europaea var. sylvestris
CCATTTTCATCACAGCCCAATAGATTGAATTGGATTTTGGCATCACAATCCAAACAGGGCAACAAATCCAGGGGCGCCTAGATTTTGCCCTGTCTTTAACCCTGGCCATTTAGTTTTATTCTTTTAAAATATCATTAAACCACATTACCTCATAGAAGTTATAGGCTCAAGCTAAGTGTCTATGTGACAACTGAAAATGTCAAAATCGACAAACCTGCTAACAATAACATTTAAAGAATGGGGAAAAATAATTGAAGGTAAATAAATTCTTTCAAATCTAACAATAGCAACGGTAGTGAAGGCTCAGGCTTCCCCTCCTACCAATGGTTTGGGTTGGATGTGTTAGTAGTTAAGCATTGTGGTTGGATGGTTGTTTGGATTAGGGAAGAATATTTTTGTCTCAGATGGAAATCATGAGATGTTCTTCCGGCATATATTTATTAAAGATTTGGAAACTCAACTACACATTTTGAAAGGTTTGGGACTTTCGATACAAATTATCTTTTAAAGTTTAAAATTTCATTTTACCCTTTTAAAACTAATCAGATTATAGTCAAATGCTTTCTTGTGATCAACTAACAGATTTTTGAATGAAAATTGTCCAGAAGTACTTTCATAGCACCAATTTGAAAGGTTTGAAACCAGCACTACTAAAAATCAAAAGTTAAACTTGCACAATTTTTAAAGATTTAGAATCGTCGCTGCAATTATACCTGAAATATATTCAACGACAAATAATTGTTCGTCATTGTGTCATCATAAAAGGCTCGTCATTGAATGTATTTAACAACAAAATATATGTTTATCATTGAATAAGAACATTATGTCGTAAACATTCTTCAAATTTTGTTGTTAGCTTATGTTTGATCAAAATGTGGTTGTTGAAGTTTTTAGTACTAAAAACTTTTATTAAAATTTTCTTCAACAACAAAATATTATTCCCTCCGTCCCATAAAGATTTACTTATTCTCCTTTTCGTTTGTCCTAAGTTATAAGTCACTTTCCTCATTGATAGTATAGTTTATTTTTTAGGGCCCATTTAGTTTGTTTCAATTTATAGTTTTGAGTTTTAAGTTCATTTTCTATTTCTGTTTTGAGGATATGTTTTAAGATTTTTTAAAAAGCGTTTGATTTGTCATTTTGAAAAATTATTTTTCAAAACAGAAAACTAGAAAACTCATTTGATTTGAAATTTTGAAAAGATGTTTTATGACATTTTATTGTATTAAATTTGATTATCCAGTAAATATAGAATAATTTTATATTAATATATTATCAAGTATTATATACATTTTAAAGTTGATGAACCTTAAAATATTATTTTCATAAAAAAAAA
>NW_019249562.1:0-1336 GCF_002742605.1 Olea europaea var. sylvestris
CTTGCTGCTTCCTTATCGGATCTCTGAGGCATATTATTTCACCTTTTGTATCTTCAACACCAAACACCACTGTCCCACCGGGCATGCTAAATTGTTTCGCACGGGCTAGTCGCTAACAATTAAAAAGGGATCAGACGATTGTATAAGGGACAAACCTCTTGAGACAAAGTCCCAAAAAGGGGCGTTTTTATTGGCGATGACTTTACAATTGGAAAGTAAAAACAAAATGCCTCCAAAGAGCGCAATCACACGAGTTACTGAAAAAGAAGTGTTTAAATCTAAACTAAGAAATTTAAAGTTACATATTCTCTGTTCGAAAGTGTTTGATTCGGGGGTCCTTTGCTCTATGTATTTTCTTCCTTTTATACTCACTGGATGATCTCTTCGTGATCAACCGCTTAAAAAACTGCTTGATCGCTCTATAACTACCCACTTTCCTTGTAGTGGCCAACTTGTTATGAAATTGCCTTCTCTAACTGTTGCCATTACTTTTGTCGTTCAATCGTATTCAATTGAATTCCTTGAATCATGGGACATGATAGGACTACCCAATAAATTCTTTATTAACAGCACTTTTGGGTAACCATAACATCTTATGTTTGCTAAGATGCTGGGCGACTCGAATGTTTGGACGAGAGCAGGGTCACAGCTCTGGGCGACTGCATGGCAATTTATTCGCTCAAATCTTGGGCGACTTGCAACCTTGGACGATGGTATTACCGCGTTCATGGGCTTCCCTATTTGGGCCTTTATCTTGCATTGCCTGATTGGTTCGTTCTTTGGGCTATTTGATTTTTGAGGATCTTCCAGTTAGGCTTCATTCCTTGGGCTATTCGACTTGGGCTGAACTTTTTGTGTGTCAACACATCCAATGTGATCCACCAGTGGTCGAAGTGGGCCTCTCCCTACTTGCTTTGTGAGAGCTAAAACGCTGCCTAGCAATGGCTGATTATTCAATAGATCACATTGATTTGGAAGGGATGATGAATCTGGGGTAGGTTAATTTAGGGTGGAGGGATGGGGGTGATGAATAGTACCTTCTTTTTTATTTTTTGGGTGGGGGTGGACTTGATTTTTTTTTTTTTTTTAAGGGATGATGAATCTGGGGTAGGTTAATTTAGGGTGGAGGGATGGGGGTGATGAATAGTACCTTCTTTTTTATTTTTTGGGTGGGGGTGGACTTGATTTTTTTTTTTTTATTTATCTATGTTTTGTTTTATTTTATTTCAAAATTACCATTCTACCCCCCTTTTAAATTGGTCAAAATCAATTTCTTAAATCAACTAACGATCAAATTAACAAAAATCATCCATTTGGACTCCAAGTGCTAGTTTTT
>NW_019249563.1:0-1336 GCF_002742605.1 Olea europaea var. sylvestris
CCCGGTGTATTTGTACATGGTACAATTTTGATCTATATATTTACATTTACCGATCAAAAAAAAGAGGAAGGTCCATATACACTTCTTCAAATAAATCCCTGTTAAGAAATGCATTGTTTACATCAAACTATACCAAATACTATTTTTTACGAGAAACAAGAGCCAATAAGACTTTAACAGTAGCCAGTTTGGCTACAAGAGAAAAAGTCTCTACAAAATCTAATCCTTCATCCTGAGTGCATGCTTTAGCATATAACCTGACTTCATGTCTTCCAATGGTACCATCGGATTCATATTTAATTTTATAAATCCATTTACAACCAATAGAATGCTTCCTTGTAGGTAATGGGGTGATTGACCAAGTTTTATTGAACTCCATAGCATCTAATTCAGCTGTCATGGCAACCCTCCGTTGTGGACAGTTCACAGCTTGATGATAAAATTGAGATTCAAACTGAGAAGAAACAGTTAGAACAAAGTTCTTATGGGAACTAGCCAAAGAGCTATAGGACAAGTGTAACGCCTCGAAAATTTTATAGAAAAATTTATTTGTTCCATATACTATAGTCCTTGTTTGAGCCCCATTCTTTTTGTAAGAATGAATTTTTGAATAGTGTATTGATGGAAAATGTGTGGTTAAAAAATAAGAAAAAGTTTCGAATTTGATGTAATATTATTTTATTAAAAAATGTGTGGTTGAAATGATATCAAAACGTTGTTGAAGAATGTATTTTTCTTAAAGAATGGGGCTATATTTTTATATTTTGAAAGTTGAAGGGCTAAAGTGAAAAAAATATTAAATTCAATATTATTTTGGGTCAAATAATAAATTATTGATAAAGTGATAATTAGTATATCAATATTGACCTCGTTGAATAGATCGTATTTAATCGTGTATATTTGGTTTGAGAAAAAGTTAATTCGAATAAATGTAGAATAAGTTATTGAAGTTAAAAAAAATAAACTATCATTAATTTGTATTTAGTTAAGTTGGCTATTGATTTATGGTATTGATGGGCAACCGTGTGATGGCCCTTGGATTAGAATGAAAGATTAATTAGTTATTTTAAGTTAATTCAATAAATAAATATGGTTTTTACTATTTGACTAGGAAAACACATTTTTGAAATATGTTTACTTAGATTCTTATCCAATTTTTGTGAAGCTATTCTTATCCAAATTCTTATACTCCAAGTCTCCCACTCCTAATTGCATTAAAACTCTATTTGTGAATATTGTTGTAGCTTTATAAATACATCCATGAATCCAACATAAAGTATTAGATACATGACAGAGAGTAGAGGGAGAGAGGGAGAGAGGGGGAGAGAGAGAGAGA
>NW_019249564.1:0-1336 GCF_002742605.1 Olea europaea var. sylvestris
CCAGTTTTCTTGATGAATTGAGATATTCAAGGGTCTATCAAGCCCCCAATCTTCATAAGACAGAACTCTTAGAATTGAAACTTTTGAAAACATAATATTTGATTTGTCTCTTTTGTGGGTTGAGAACATATCTTGAAGATTTTCATAATGGAAGAAATCCCAACAGAAAATCCATGAAACTTTGAGATGTTCTGCATTTTATGTTAACAATTCTGCTGAAATTGAACAACAACTTCAAAATTGGATTATTCCAAAGATAGACAAACATTCTATCTATGAAATAGGAAAATTTGATTTCACTCAAAATTATGTTATCAAAACTTTTGAACAAACTATTTCAATTAATAGTTCAAATGCATTCATCAATTTATTTTCAAAAGATTCAATTGAATCTCACAGAAAGAGATTTAAATATCTTCATGTTGGTTTAGTTCAAATTGCTGTTAAACCATTGTTTAGACTTGGTTTAGACATTCCAATACTTATTACTCTTAGAGATAAGAGACATCTCAATTTCAAAAACTCTCTACTTTCACTTCTTGAATCAAACCTTGAAAGTGGTCTAGTTTTTTCAAATTGTTATCCAAATTTCTCAATAAAACTTTCAGATGGAGCAGTTCTAAATGCTCTAAATCTGCATATTCAAACTCGAAATCTTGAGTTTGACAGACGTTCAAATGCTTTTGCTGTTATTTATAGGATTTATTACAAACTAATTAATACTCAACTCAATATCGGTGCTCTTAGATCCTCTCCAAAAGAAGAAAGTCTTTTGGTTGAAGTTAATCCTTTTCATTCAAGTGTTGAAATTCCTAAAAGAATTCCTTGGAATCTTCAATCCAGAAATTTAGAATGGAATTTTGATAATATTCAAGCACCAATTCCAGCTCAAACAAATTCAACTCCAAATGAGATTTTAACTTTTTCTGATGGAAAAGCTAAAGTTATTTTTCAAGGATCTTCATCTAGAATTCCCAGATCTAACTCTTCTAGATCATATAGATCTGAAGAAAGAACTAAGAATTCTTTTCAACCTTCAAGAAATTCTACCTCAACATCTTTTAAAGGAGTAGATTTCACTCCTAATATTCCAAATCCTTTTTATCAACCTAAAGAAAAAGAAGAAGACACTGAGCAACCAGGGTCTCCTACTCTTTCTGATATGGTTCCTCCTTCAAATTCTAATTTTGATCATCAATGTAATGTAATTTCTTCTAAGATCGATAGGAGAAAAGAGTTCAAAAATGATCAAAATACTTCAGTTAAAAATTTCCGAAAAATTTTTAGACATCAATTCTCTTCAAAAGAAAAAGAACAATTTTGGGAAGATTATTTT
>NW_019249565.1:0-1336 GCF_002742605.1 Olea europaea var. sylvestris
ACATGCTCACTTGTTGGGGAACATCTTTCACATTCACAAATTTGAAGTTCTCCATACTATATTTGCTTTCACTGATGACATGAAATTTTATTATCAATGGAATAACCACCAGTAGAGGCAAAAAGTAAGCTTCCAATGCTGCCTGAGGAATGTGACCCTTCAGATTATTAAACATAAAAATGGCTCGTTCCTCCATGTCGACTTGAACTGCAAACCAATGATAACGGGTCCAACAAGGAAGATACAAATATCTACAGTCCTTTCAAAGAGCTTCGGAGTAGCCCCTCTCACATAATTAATTAGACTCTTACTACATTTCTCTTTACTGGACCGTAATTGGCCATATGCATTGACAACAAATTGATAGAAATAAGTATCCAATATGCAACAGTCTTGCCGGAACAGATAGTGATGACAATGGGCTGAGCTGGCCCACGAGCTCGACTCGAGCATGTGGTGAGCTCGTAGCTCGTTGCTCAGGGATGAGCTCGACTCGGCCCACGAGCTCGTGAGTTCACGAGCCACTAACTCGCGGACCGAGCTAAGCCGAGCCCATGAGTCGCTCACGAGCTCGTGATTTTTTTTTTTACTTTTCTTTTATAAATTTACACATTTTTTGACGAGCCTACGAGCTCATAAAAAATGGCTCGTGGGCACACGACCCACAAGCCGCTCATGGGATTGAGCCCCCTGCTCGGCTCAAGCTCGGGCTCGTCAAATAGCCGCCCACAAGCTGAGTGGCCGAGTCAATAAGCCGCTCGGCCCATTTGACATCCCTAGGAACAAATTGGAAAATTTGGAAGCCCTTTCTCATATCTAGTAAAGGGCCTCGTTCATAATCTATAAAAATAAAATAATCAATTCAAACTGAATTCTTTTGTGACATTATCGTAAAATTATTAAAGTTGGATTATTTGCACTGTCATTAATCCAACCATCCTCATTCAAAAGATCCAAAACTTTTTGCTTGAACATCACAAAAGCGTAAAGGTATAATTTGGTCGTGCATACAAAAAAATCAACATGAAATTATATTTAGGTACTACTATCATTACTTTCACATGTACTTGCAACTATATGTAATAATTTACCACAAAGATGTAATTTCCATCCATTTCCAAAAGGCCTCAACCTTAACAGAATCTACTTCTCGATACGGATCGTATACATTGATGTCCGACAACTTTCTCCTCTTCGTCGGGTCCGGGAACGGAGAACACAATAAACGCGTTTTTCTCTCGACGATACTCTCGTCCTTTTGATAGATCGCATCCTGCCTCATCGACTTCTAAAAAAACACCTATACGTTGCAAATAACAACAATGAGAAGTGAAAA
>NW_019249566.1:0-1336 GCF_002742605.1 Olea europaea var. sylvestris
TAGAATTTAGATTAAAGCCCAGATTTTATAACCTTTAATTTGTTTTAGTCAAATAGTAGTTAAAGAAAATTTGAATTAAGTGCTAAAAAATAGTTCTTATGGGATCGACAATCCGGACTCTTAGGTCCACTTTTACTTGTTACGGATCGTACACTTGCGAAACAAAATTTTACAACAACGATGCATATGCTTAAAGCCATTTAATCATCATTATAAACAGTATTGGAGTTGCACTAGATAATGAGTGAATGTCAGCTGATTTATGGTTTCTTGTTTGTTTCTTTGCAGCTAGAATTTTTCATTTTAATTCCTAAGTTCTAAAATCGCTGTGTATGCATTCTACTCTTTTTAAAGCAATTTCCTAGTCTAAAAGGTTTGGCAGTCTTATATTTTTTTACTTGAATCTGCCATTGCCATTATGGAAATACGTGATGATACATGGGAAGCGATCAAGAAAGCTTGGGAATAAAAAGACATCATTGAGGTCACAAAGTAAGAATTGGAATTCCTTTTAGATGGAGAACATTACGAGAGGAGAAGAAACTACAGACCTCAATACTTTACTGAGAATTTTGAGGAAACCAAGAAACATAGAGATTAGTATCACTACACTCGTGAAGAACTCTCACCCTTGTGGCATGATAGATTAAATTTCTTGTTTGTGATGGATGGAACACTACGACTTCATTATAATTCACCTTTTTTTGATGGAGTGGTGGACGGTACAGAAGACGTACTCATCACACCATTCACTTGTGGTGGAACTGGTTCTGGTGATGCTATTGTGGCTGGAATCATGAGGAAGATAACTACCTACCCCGAGATGTATGCAAATGAAGATATTCTTGTGAGGCAGCTTCGGCTAATATCCCAGTGGACGATTGGTGTTGTACGGGGTTTTCCTACAAAGGTGCTAGACAAAATCTGAAAGAACAGGCCTAAGTGTCGTCTATGTGGTAAATTATAGAGAAGCCAAATATTTAAACATAGTGCCGACGTTTCCATTCAATAAAGGGTTTTTTATGCGCTTTACAGTGTTAAATGTGAGATATCGAGGAAGATTTATAAGAATTCACAGCATTTTATCTTTGCCGTTGATTTTCCACTTAAAAGATTTTGCATTTACCCTTGCCTTGTTTTCTCTATATCGGCAGTATTGTGTTTCACATTTTGATATGTCCTGGATCCTATAAAATTAGAATTGAAGGAAGACTACATCTTTTGAGTAGATAAACAGACCTTTAAAGAAGACAGGCTTACACTTGACCTTCGATCCTTCTTCTACGCAACTCTGGCGCATGTTCACTTGCGTTTTAATGTTAATGTCACCTTCAAC
>NW_019249567.1:0-1336 GCF_002742605.1 Olea europaea var. sylvestris
GATTTTTGTTTTCCGATTAACCTGTCAAATTTTAGCCCATTTCGACACAGTCGCGAAAAATGACGAAATTGCCCCCGGCGCGGATTTTGTTTCCAATCAACCTGTCAAATTTTAGCCAATTCCGACACAGTTGAGAAAAATGACGATATTCACCAGGCACGATTTTTTTTTCCGATCAACCTTTCAAATTTTAGGCAATTCCGACACAGTCGAGAAAAATGACGAAATTGCCCCAAGCGCGATTTTTGTTTCCGATCAACCTGTCAAATTTTGGCCCATTCCGACACTGTCGCGAAAAATGACGAAATTGCCCCCCGCGTGATTTTTGTTTCCGATCAACCTGTCAAATTTTAACCCATTCCGACACAGTCGCGAAAAATGACGTAATTGACCCCGGCGCGATTTTTGTTTCCGATCAACCTGTCAAATGTTAGCCAATTTCGACATAGTCGCGAAAAATGACGAAATTCACACGGCACGATTTTTGTTCCCGATCAAGCTGTCAAATTTGAGCCCATTCCGACACAGTCGCGAAAAATGACGAAATTGACCCCGACGCGATTTTTGCTTCCGATGAACCTGTCGAATTTTAGCCCATTCCGACATAGTGGCTAAAAATGACGAAATTGCCCCTGCGCGATTTTTGTTTCCGATCAACCTGTCAAATTTTAGCCCATTTCGACACAGTCGCGAAAAATGACGAAATTGTCCCCGCCGCGATTTTTGTTTCCGATCAACCTGTCAAATTTTAGCCAATTTTGACACAGTTGCGAAAAATGACGAAGTTCACCCGGCACGATTTTTGTTCCCGATCAAACTGTCAAGTTTGAGCCCATTCCGACACAGTCGCGAAAAATGACGAAATTGACCCTGGGGCGATTTTTTTTTCCGATCAACCAATTAAATTTTAGCCCATTCCAACACTGTCGTGAAAAATTACGAAATTGCCCCCGACGCGGTTCTTGTTTCCAATCAACCAGTCAAATTTTAGCCCATTCCGACATCGTCGCGAAAAATGACGAAATTGCCCCTGGCTTAATTTTAGTTTCCGATCAACCAGTCAAATTTTAGCCCATTTCGACACAGTCCAGAAAAATAACGAAATTGCCTCCGGTACGATTTTTATTTCCGATCAACCTGCCAAATTTCAACCCATTCCGACACAGTCTCGAAAAATGACGAAATTGCATTCGGCGCGATTTTTGTTTCCAATCAACCATTCTGATTTTAGCCAATTTCGACACAGTTGTGAAAAATGACAAAATCCACCCGGCACGATTTTTGTTCCCGATCAACCTGTCAAATTTGAGCCCATTCCGACACAGTCGCGAAAAAT
>NW_019249568.1:0-1336 GCF_002742605.1 Olea europaea var. sylvestris
GTATATATATTGAATCAATAGCGCAACTAATGAGTAAAAATAAATAAGACGACTTCTAAATTTTCTAAATTCTACAAATAAGCTGACATCGATTTCAAATCCTTTGTTCTCACCAGACCACAGAAGTAAGATACAAAAGTTCACGACAATTCAAACCCAACGTTCTTATTAAGCACGCCACACACACACACACACACACACACACACACACACAAAAAGAAGAAGCATTCAACATATTGAAAAAAAAGCAAATGCAATTTTTCTGAAGTTGAACATAAGATGAAATTCAATAGTGTCTTGGTTCAAGCAAGTGCAACAAGGCTGTGAAGAGAAGCCATCACTTCATGCATCTGATCTTCATCATCTATTCATCATATCCTTGGCGTAGTTGTACGATGGATCGTCTGTGTACACAAATTGTATAGTCAATTAAATGAAAACAATGTTAAAACTATAAATATAATTGTTATTCATTAAATTTTCTGCCTGCAATAGTTTTGTGATCCACATTTTTGTAGCTTGTTTCATTGAATATATGTCCGAGCAATCTAAAAAATATCTATTTCCTACATTTTAACTGGTCATCTGGGAAATTTAAAAGCACAATCAGCTATAAGTGAAGAAAATCTTTTGTACAATCAGAATTTAGCATCACATTAGAGATCATCTTTCAGGTATTTATGATTCACATAATTGCTTGAAAAACAAGAAGCTTGGAGGTGACCCTAACCTTATATGTTAACTAATGTATAACACTGATGGTTCAGTAAAAAGACGAAAAGAAAGCTGTTATGAGGCTGCAATCTGAGATGAATAAATCCTATATCTAGGTCTTCCAACAAAATATTTGCTGCTCAAGTTTTCAATATGACAAATATAAATATAGAGTGAGAACAAGAAGTAGATGAAAATTTAGTACCTGGGAATGTAGCAATTCAGAGATTGAACAAATAGAGATCATCATTTATCGATATCGTGATCAGGAGGATAAATGGAAACTTTAAGTCCCTTGCCTTTATTTGCTTGCGGATCTTTCTTCTTTTGATCTTGAATTTTCTTGGCAGAAGTAGCTGCTGGTATGTTGGTCCAGTACAACTCTATTGTCTGGAGGGTTGCAATATCCGCGAGGCCCAATGGGACTGCATTGAGGTGAGCGCAGTGTTGAATATGAAGACTCTTGAGACTTGGGAAGTGACTACCAGAAGCAACCCAATTTGTTAAATCTGTCCTTCCAATATGCAAGATTTTAAGAGCAGGAAAACCTCCCTCCTTTGCCCCCCACCACGTTCCCTTGAATGCATTTTCTTTCAACTTGAGGATCTCAAGGTTTTCCAAC
>NW_019249569.1:0-1336 GCF_002742605.1 Olea europaea var. sylvestris
AATTCAAAGGAAAATCGAAAATTTCTTCAAAGCATTCTTCCAAACGATCTTCAAAACATTCCAAGTCCTCATCTGATTGTTCATTAGATTCTGATTTCAAAATTCTTCAAATAGAAGAAGAAAATATTGATGTTATTAACTGAATTCGACTTAAAAAATGGTACTGTAATATGACTATTGTTGTGAATAAATAATTTAAATTCACAACTCCTGTCCTTATTGATTTAGAAGCAGATCAAAATTGTATCAAAGAAGGTTTGATTCCTACAAAATATTTTGAAAAAACCATTGAGCGACTTTCTAGAGCTAGTAGAAAAAAGCTTAATATCAATTATAAAATTTCAAAAGCTCATGTTTGTAATTTAAATATTTGTTTCAAAAATATTTTTTTATCTTGTAAAAGATTTGGATCAAGAAGTTATTCTTGATATTCCTTTTATTGTTCAAATTTATCCTTTTAAAGCTGATTATAAAGGATTAACTACCAAAGTTTTTTATCAGAAGATATTTTTTGAATCTACAAATCATCCTTTTTATAAAGATATTAATTCTTTAAAAGAAGTTGCTATTTCAAAAATTATCAACTATATTAATTTTAAAAGAAATCATATTCAATTTCTTAAAGAAGAAATACAATTTCAAAAATTGGAAAAAAGATTACAAGAATCCTTTTTTCAAGAAAAAAATTCAGAACTTCAAAACAGAATTGAAAAAGAAATTTGTTCAACCATTCCAAATGCCTTTTGGGATAGAAAGAAACATGTTGTTTTTCATCCTTTTGGGATAGAAAGAAACATGTTGTTTTTCATCCCGTCTTTTCCTCTTCCCACGTATTTGCACAAAAATATCTTTTAGCCCACATTTGATTTTTATTTCTTAAAACTCATTTTCAATTCAATATTACATTAGACTTTCAACTGTTAATAATTTTTCAATCACATATTTAATTAAGGTTTATTAAAAGTTTGATTTTTTTTTTTTTCCAAAAACCAAACAGAAGCTAACCTTCCTCCTTTAATGAGAGCTTAGACGCCAAATCATCATAAAGAGTGCTACAATTCCTTATATGGCACCAGTTAGTGCTATTTGGCTCAAATTTTCGTAAGGATCACAAGAGTGTAGATGCGAAATCAACGTAAGAGTGCTACAAGTCCTTATTTGACACTAGTTAGCATCGTTTGGCTCCATTTTTCAAAAGGTTTACAATAGTCAATAGCCATTAAAGTGCGTTGCTCTCCAAAATTAAGCCCCGTTTGATTATCATCATTGAGAAAAATAGAATTTTGGATAGTGATTTTTAAAAAAATCTAGAGTTAAAAAATAGAAATTTTTTTTT
>NW_019249570.1:0-58991 GCF_002742605.1 Olea europaea var. sylvestris
CTTCATTATAAACTAGCGGTGACTTGCATCAAATTGGACATACTAAAAGGAACATAAGAGAAAATTATAATTACTTTGTCAATGATATATATTCTGAACTAATAACTGATGCAAACTTGGATTTTCGATTTAAAAAAAAAAAAGGGTAAATGAGCAAGTATAATTATTTTCGAAAATTTCCACTCACACTACAACATGTTCTACTTTTTATAACATTTAATCATAACATTCTTATTAAAAATTCTTTAATTAAATATATATTATACTTAAATTAATATAATAGAAGTCAACCCTAACATAGCCCACTTTAATTAAACATATTCAACATGACTAATCTCGTAACAACTTGTGCTTATCTTATGCTAAGTACCAGTGTGACATGGCATAATATAATAGGTGGTGGAAGATAATGATTGATTACAAAATTGATTATACCACATATTATAGTGTGTCATGTCACTTAGTGCACGGGTGCTTAGGAGATTAATTTCAGCATGCAAATTAACTTCCCAACCCAGTATTTCACAAACTCTCCTTTGCAGGTCGTAACCATTTCTCAACAAAATTATTGCCTCACAAAATCTCTTAACCCGCTTAAATCGTGCATTTGAAGGCTCCTTTTAGTCATTTTTTCTTGATTCCTAAGTTTAATTCTATTCTCTCTCTCAATTTTTCCCCCTTCTTTTTGCAGATCTGAAGAAGCAAGTGACCTCTTTCTAAGACAGTTAAAAGGCAATTGAGAGTTACATTTAGAATAAGAGAAAATGAAATCTGTTTGCAATTTTGTTTAATTGGGAGGTTAATTGAATCTTGTTGAAAATCTTTGTGAGTATTCTTGATGCGGTCATCACCCATATATGTTTTGGGCTACTTTCATATATGTTTTGTGTAATTTAAATTAGGATTGTGTAATCAGGTCTGGCCCAAGCCCATTTACTTTCCAGGTTTGTCGAATAGCTTGGTAATGTAATTTCAAAGAAGATGATAATTGATGAATATCAATGAAATGCTTGGTTAACAAGTTTTCTCCTCCCTAAATCTCTTCTCCTTTGGTCTTCTCCCCTCATTCTCTCTGGTCCCCCTCTCTGCCGCTTGCTTCACTTCTTCTTTCCTTTCTTCTACTGTTCTTCTTCTCAGATTGCTTTCTCTTTCTCTATTAAATATTTCCATTGATAAATCATTTGGTATCAAAACTAAAACCTAGATTTTGTTGTTGAAGGTGGCTGAAACACTAATCGCTAACAGTTTCTTCTCTACTTGTAACGAACACAAAACATTTTCTGCATCTGTTCCACCAACCATTCAGTAAAACCACCACCAACAGCAACCGTTGACAGCTTCTTTTGTGCAAAAAAATATAAAAATATAAAAATTATCTCCCAACATCACCCCTTCTTCAAACACTAGAACCGCCATGAGTTGCCATCATCTTCTTCCCAGCCGCCTACTCTCACAAACCCACGCCGAATTTCTGAAAATCAACAAAACAATAGCCACTATAGATCAATCGCAAACAGCCCACTACCATTCCTCCTCTTTTTGTCGACCGCACCAACATACATAATCTGAAAATCACCGTTTTCACCAAACACAACAACACAGCTACAAATCGTCGCAACGTTGCTCGACTTCCTAAATCAACCCACGGAATCATCTTTCAACGCAACAAATTCTTTTTTGTGTTCCTCAAGGGATAATTTGTTTTATATTGCTCTAAATTTATCAAATAAGCACAGGACTACAGTAAAATATTTATAAAACAAGCACACGCCATTCATGGAGATCTAAAAACAAGGATGAAAAAAAGTTCTATACTCTAGACTTGTCTCGCAACCTCATGTGCACGGAAACAAAACATCCTCTCCATTCCGAAATTCCCAAACCCCCGAGTCTTTTAATACATATTATTCTATCATTTTTAATATAAATTGTATTAAGAAAATAAAAACTAATATTAAAAAATTATTTATTAATTAAATGAAACTATATTTGAAAATATTTTCATGAGTAAAGATACTGACCAAGGCTGGTGACAGGAAAGACTAATAGACGCTTGCATGTCAGCATTTGTTTGGATTTTTTTCAAACTGTTGGACAGTGACAGACACATATCACCTTGTCACCAAACTTTGTCACCATTCCTATTTGTTGCTGAATGTAGGATGTATAAACCATTCATACTCTTGAACAACACCTTCATTCTCTTCTCATCCCAGCTAGCAATTTGCACAATGCTGCTAAACACTATGGCCTCTTCCTTGACTCCCTGTTTCATTTTTTCTTTCTTTGCTTTCCTTTCTCCATTTTTTTTTATTCTCTCTATGTGCATTTATGCTGTTGGTCTGGAGAAAACATGAAAGGTGAATTGCATCTATAAACCTTTTGCTTTTTCCAACAAAATTAAGATACAAAGATAAAATTAAATCTCAGATGCAGCATGCTTTGAAGGGATATATTTACCTTGCCTTTATTTATTTATTGCAAATTTACGATAACAGGGGAGGTAGTAAAGGAGGACATTATCAGTATTTTCATTGTTTATAAGTGGTGTTGTAACTTTCTTGTGATCCTACACCCAATGAGCAGCTATAAAATATGAATGAAAATAAAACGAGGACGTTTAATGGGGAAATATAGAGAGAGGTTGTTAAAAAATTGTTTCTTTTGCCACATAAATGCTTAACAAATATACAGTGTTACCGTTTGAAAAGCAGGGGAGAGAATCAGAGATTTTAGACATGTATGCGCTAAAGTCAGGGAAAAATAAATCGCAATTCTTCATTAGTTATTATCCCTTTTGATGAGAAGGTTTACTTGAAAGGGAGGTCCATGGAGTTGAATCAATCATCTACCAGGAAAAAGTCTAAGCACTAAAAACATTTATTCAAAGAAGACTTTATTTTTTAATTAGCTAAAGAAACCATTGTCAGATTACACTATAAAGCAGATAAGAATTTGGTTTGCATAAATTTTGTATGCAACCCACTTTTGAGCATAACGTGCTTAAAGAGATGCCCTATGACCAACTTTAGATGTTACCGGGTGGAAACAGAGGACTAAGCAAGATTAGAGAAATGGATATGCATGTCTTCTACGAGAAATGTTTATAGTACGATGAAAACAACTAAGGAATTATGGGAGTCTTTAGATTGAAACTACGAAATTTATTTGTAGGTTGCATCCTAGATTATAAAATGGTGGACTCCAAAACTAAAATAAGACAAATACAAGAACTTAAATGATTTTATATGAGATTCATGTGAAGGAAATTTATTTAGAAGCTAACTCAAACATGAATGGATTTTAAAAATTATCTAAGAACAAGCAAAAAGAATGAATATTGAAATACCGATTTTTAGAATTCAAGAAGATAATATAAATTCTAAAAAGAAGAAATCCAGTCTGATTATGGCTAAAACAAATTTTATGAAAAATGGTCAAACTTTTAAGACCAATAAGAATAAGCCTGGACTGTCTAGTGGCAAAGGGTACAAGCTGAGACCAAAAGATAAAGTTTTCAAGAAGAAATATCAAGGAAAATATTTCAAATATGATGAAGTAGGCCATAAATATTCGAAGTGCAGATTGCCAAAAAAGAATGATAAAAAAAAGGCAAATGTGATTTAACACATGGCACACGACATGTCTGAAATAAGGCTTGCAAGAATAATTTCTGAAGTGAGTTTGATGATCTCAAATCGAAAAGATTTGTGGATTGATATTAGTGTTTCCTGACATGTATGCTCTGCTAGAGAGCTGCCCACTTTGTTTGAAGCTACTTAAAGTTCTCTTCGTCGGAAGAAACATAGAATGCAGAGAAGTTGTTTATGATAAACTCAACAGTATATGAGATCAAAGGTCAAGACAAGGTGGATCTAAATATAACTATGGGAAAGAGCTAACTCTTATCAATATGTTGTATGTGTAAAAAATCCATAAGAACCTAGTTTCACGATCACTTCTAAGTAAATATATTTTTTGTATAGAGATTGAGTTAGACCGTCATTTTATGTAAGAGTGAAATAACTGTCAAGAATTTCTTATGGACTATTTAAACTCAATTACATGACTATAAAGCTAAAAATTAATAGAATTTATTGTTCTGCTTTCTTAAGTCTTTCAATTTTTGGGATGGTAAAGTAGGACATGTTGATTATGATACTTTACATAGATTAATTAACTGGAATTATTTTTCATATTAATTCTAAACATAAGGTGAGACTTTTTTTAAGTCAAAATTGATGAGTTCATCATCTTACTCTATTGGAAGAAACACACAACCATTTAATTAATTCATAGTAACGTATTCTATTTAAAATCTCTACAAGAAGGGTGATCACAATAATTCAATTTCATATCTTTGTGTGAATCAATCTTAGTCAAATGAAGTACTAGTTCTAAGAATTCATTTTATAACTACAATAATTAGCATAAGTATCTCCACATGTTGTACTATACTACTGAATTTTAATATATGGTCTAAATCTTACTCTCACCTCTTGAACCGTAATAAATTCACAAAATCATAATTAGTGAAAAAGTAGTTCAAAGCATTAAATTCATGAATAAAATCAACACATATGCATTTAAATAACTAGAATTTTGAATAAAAGAAATAAACGGTCCCACATAGATTACATTGTTTGCCCTAACAATGGATTTAGCTAATGTGATTTTTCCCCCTAGAGTGGGCGCCTCGATATCACCTGCTGCTCCCACTCTATACCTTCTTCAATATTTTTGTCATATATTTCAATTTCGATATCTAATTAAAGTGTTTCAAAGTGCATTGCCAAGATAACTTAATTGGCAACAATTTGATATATATAACTGTTTCTAATTCAAAGTTTACTATATAAAAAATGGGTCTCAATCTCCAGCTAAAAATCTAAAATGTATTTGTGCCGTTGAAAAATGATTTGTAAAAATATTTTGATCATATTTTACACCTTTTTAACTTCTAATTGACCCTTAACAATCTCAAATGTTCATTGTGAGGTTCGACACAACTTTTGAGTACTTAACACTTTAGTCTCCAAACTTTGAATCTTGCCATTTTTCATCACGCTTTTTCTTTCAATTCCACTCCTTTCATCGAGTTTCATTTAATAAAGAAAATATACAATAAATTAGGCTACAATTGTTAAAGGAACTATAAATGTCTATATTTTTAAGTCCAAATAAGTGTATAAAATACACTTATCAATGCCTGAAATGAAAAATAAAAGAGCATCTATCAGTTATCAAAAGGAAGAAAGCCCATCCTATAAATATTTAAGAGTGTATGTTGTATTAAAAAAGTGTCCAGTATACCTAAGCCCCAAAGGTTAAAATATGTCCGAAAACTGTATATTGTATCTTACAGGCTTTGAACAAAAAAATTGTGTTTATAAGCATAAAATCTTACACGTAAAAAATAATAATAATAATAATAAAATAAAAACATGATAGTGGATTCGTTCTTTAAATGTGATTTTTGTATCAATTTGACAAGGAAGCAAACTCATCTAAACGAACATATAAAATTATGGTCGATAACGGTTAGGACCAAAGACTAGAAAAGGAAGTTGAGATTAAACCAAAACATAGAAAAATACGTAGGACATACAAAGTTTTGGTCATGATTTTCTAACTTATGTACATGAAAGTGAACCTTAAAGCTTTCAAGAAACTGTAAACAGTTCATAAGAACCCTAGTAAAAAGATGCCATTAAAAGTAAAATGGATTCCATTTTGCAAACCTTTACCTTGGGATTGTTGTATTTCCCCTTCGATGCAAATCATTAGGTTACAAATGGATTTTCAAGAAAAAAATGAAATCATCAATAAGGCCAGATTAGTGATAGAAAGATCGCATACAGTAAAAAGGCTTTGATTACTTGGATGTATATTCTTCGAAAATGAGAATAACATTCATTAGGATTATACTTGGGATTCCAGCTTCATGATATCTTGAATTACATCTCTGGATGTTAAAACACGCTTTCTCAATGAATATATGGAAGAAGAAATTTAGATGGAACAACCTTTGAGTTTTCCTTTACCAAGTCAGGAAAATGAAGTCCATAAATTCGTAAAGTAATTGTATGACTCGAAACAAACACCACAATAATGACATATAAAGTTTGATAACACCATAATGGAATGCGAGTTTAAAATCAATGTGTGTAACAAATGCATTTGTGTCAAAGATATTGAGAACAACTATGCCATCTTATATCTTTATGTTGATGACATTCTTATAGTTACTATAAATGATAAGACTATTAAATTGATTAAAGATGTGTTGAATTTGAAATTTGATATGAAAAATATAAGTTTAACTGAAGTAACAAGGATGACTGTGGCATGTCTAGAATATCGTCCGATACAAAGCAACACATATTGGAAAATAGAGATATGCTTGTCTATCATTTAGAGTACGCTACAATTATCAAAAGTCTGATTTACTTGATGAGTTGTACAGGGTTGGACTTAGTTTATGCAATTAGTAAAATGGGTAGATACACGACCAATCTAGGATCTGGGCTCCGAGAGGAGTAGTAAGAGTACTAAGGTACTTAAGATACACTAATAGATCATAGCTATGAATTCCTTTATACCAGATATCTAATAGTTGATAAAAGATATATTGATGCTAACTGGATATATGATATAAATGACTTAAAAGTCTACAAGTAAATTTGTGCTCTCATTGAGAGATAGATCATGGAAATTCTCTAAATAGACAATTATATCTAGATCTAATTTGGAGTCTGAGTTGATAGCACTAGAACAATGTGTTTAAGTAGCTGAGTGACTATTCAGCTTCTTGGAGGACATCAGAGATGGCCAAAGCCTGTGTCAACAATCTGCACACATCGTGATAGTTAACCTACAAGGGTACGTAATGTTAAGAAAAATAATAGTGATATTATAATGTAAGCTCTTATTTATTACAATATAGAAGACCCTATTTATAGGGTTACAAATAGCACTAAAAGTAAATAAACATAAAAGAAAAGATTATGTATTAATTACACAATCAATTAATAAAGAAAATAATCCTACACTAAAAGAAAAAATATTATGGAAAATATTCTTGACAATATTTCTATCTTTAACACCTTCCCCTCAAACTCAATATGGTGTAGAATATTGAGTTTGAAGAAATCAATCCAATCAAATCTTCCAAATTGATATAGAATGAACTCCAAGCACTTGATGTCCTTGTCACTGTTGATGAAGATAAGCGTCTTCTTGTTTGCTGGAAGAAAATATTTTGATGGACTTTTTTTCCTTTTTTTTTTTGGTGAAAAATAAGGAAGAAAGTGTACGAGAAAAACTAATGTTTTAGGTTTAGCAAAAACATTTTAAATAGCTTAAACAATAGAAAAATATGGAAAAAGTCGGTAAAGTTCAAGGTACCGACCTTCCGAAGAAATAAAAATAAACCTCTGATTTTTTTTAAGAGACAGGGGGAGAGCCAATAAAGTTCAAGATACCGACCCTCCAAAAGTTTTTTTAAAATAAGAAACCCCTAAATTTTTCAAGAGGCAAGGGAAGAGCCGATAAAGTTCAAGGTACTGATCCTTCAAAGGCTTCTTTTATTTTTTTTTATTTTTTTTATTTTTTAACACTAAAAACCTCTAGTTTGTTTAAGTGGTAGGGGAGTGCTAGTAAAATTCAAGGTATCAACCCTCCGAAGATTTTTTTTTTTCAACATAAGAGAACCTTTGATTTTTTCAAGAGGCAGGGGGAGAGCTGGTAAAGTTCAAGGTACCGACCCTCCAAATGAACCATGATTAAATTCCTAAGAAAAAATGCGAAAAACAATTTTTTTTTAAACAACTCTAAAAATTAAAACACGAAATAGAAGAAGAATTAGGATTTACTTCTCTTCATTTAGAGGAATACTTTCATGTTGAATGCGATATTGCAAATTTTTGATAAGATTATTGAGCTCCTCCTCGGATGAACATATCAGACCTAGTTAGGGAAGATGCATGAAATTCCATGCCATCAAGCCATTATTCGATAATAAATCCCATCTCATTCCCAAATTGCATGTTCCTAAATTGTTTATTTATAAAGAATTCTTCCATCAACACTTCTTTGACTTCTATGCATAAATTTCTTGAGCAGCTTCTTAATTCCCCCAGCTTGCTTCCAATCTGCCGGATTGTTTTGGAGGTTTGAAAAAATATTCTATTCTAGAAAAAAGTTGGTCGGGAGCAAGAAAAAAAAATGACTGGATGAGCGGCCCAAGGCCATTCACTAGAAGCAAAATTCAAAAGTTGATTTGTTTAGGATCTAACCCGCTCTGATACCATGTTAAGAAAAATAAGAGTGATATTATAATGTAAGCTCTTATTTATTACAATGTAGAAGATCCTATTTATAGGGTTACAAGTAACACTAAAAGGAAAGATTGTGTATTAATTATTCAATCAACTAATAAAGAAAATAATCCTACATTAAAAGAAAAAATATTATGGAAAATATTCTTGACAATATTTCTATCTTTAACACCATCTCCTCAAGCTCAATATGGTATAGAATTTTGAATTTGAAGAAATCAATCAAATCAAATCTTTCAAATTGATATAGAATGAACTCCAAGCACTTGATGTCTATATCATTGTTGATGAAGATAAGCTTCTTCTTGTTTGCTGGAAGAAAATATTTTGATGGACTTTTTTCCTTTTTTTCTTTTAAAGGTGAAAAATAAGGAAGAAAGTGTACGAGAAAAACTAATGTTTTAGGTTTAGCAAAAACATTTTAAATTGCTTAAACAATGGAAAAATAAGGAAAAAGCCGGTAAAGTTCAAGGTTCCGAACTTCCAAAGAAATAAAAATAAACCTCTGATTTTTTTCAAGAGGCAGGGGGAGAGCCGATAAAGTTCAAGATATCGACCCTCCAATAGTTTTTTTTTTCCCTTTAAATAAGAAACCCTGAATTTTTTAAGAGGCAAGGGAAGAGCCGATAAAGTTCAAGGCACCGACCCTTCAAAATTTTTTTATTTTTATTTTTAACGTAAAAGAACCTCTACTGTGTTTAAGTGGTAGGGGGAGTGCTAGTAAAATTCAAGGTACCGACCCTTAAAAGGTTTTTTTTTTTTTTTTTTCAACATAAGAAAACCTCTGATTTTTTCAGGAAGTAGGGGAAAAGCCAGTAAAGTTCAAGGTACCGACCCTCCAAATAAACCATGATTAAATTCCCAAGAAAAAAGGGGAAAAACAATTTTTTTTTTATTTTTTTAAACAACTCTAAAAAATTAAAACACGAAATAGAAGGAGAATTAGGATTTACTTCTCTTCATTTAGAGGAATACTTTCATGTTGAATGCAGTATTGCAAATTTTTGATAAGATTATTGAGCTCCTCCTCGGATGAACATATAGTAGAACCCAGTTAGGAAAGATGCATGAAATTCCATGCCATCAAGCCAATATTCAATAAATCCCATGTCATTCCCAAATTGCATGTTCCTAAATTGTTTATTTATAAAGAATTCTTCCATCAACACTTCTTTGACTTCTATGCATAAATTTTTTCAACAGCTTCTTAATTCCCCCAGCTTGCTTCCAATCTGTTGGATTGTTTTGGAGGTTTGAAAAAAATATTCTTTTCTAGAAAAATGTTGGTCGGGAGCAAGAAAAAAATATGACCGGACAAGCGGCCCAAGGCCACTCACCGGAAGCAAAATTCAAAAGTTGATTTGTTTAGGATCGACCCGCTCTGATACCATGTTAAGAAAAATAAAAGTGATATTATAACGTGAGCTCTTATTTATTACAATGTAGAAGATCCTATTTATAGGGTTACGAATAACACTAAAAGGAAATAAACATAAAATGAAAGATTGTGTATTAATTACACAATCAACTAATAAAGAAAATAATCCTACACTAAAAGGAAAAATATTATGGAAAATATTCTTGACAATATTTCTATCTTTAACACTTAACAACATGCATAATATTATGACACTCAGTTAGCTTCAAGCACATGTGGTGAGGAAGTGAATCAATTTTAATGAAACATGTTTATGTGCACCTCGATTTGCTATTCTGTTATTCCATCTAATCTTGCAGTTGTTAATTTTCTTCGTCATTCTCTAGTTCTTCAAAATGTTGTTATATGCTGTACTTTTTTATAACAACTTTCAAGAATATAATATATTATTATATGGTGTTCCTGTATTTTTTCATAACAAACCAGTACCTTTATTTATATTACCCATAAACATGAACAGTCTTAACTGCTATAGGTATGGTATTCAATGTTAAATCCTAACCACCGAGCAAAACATGCCGCTGCCACCTCTTCTCTGATGTTAACATAAATTTCTCAATTGTTTCAGGTTCCTTAAAAGCTTTTTGGATGCCCACTACTTCGAGACGTACAACTTTAATGATGAAAGAACATCTGTTATGTAAAACTTTTTCCAGTATATAATATGTTTAAAAACCCAACTATCTATTAATTCAACAAATATTTGGGTCATCATGTACAAAATTGTTGTTATAATAATTCATATTGTCGTCTTTGATTCGTAATTAATTGTACACATAATATGAAGAAACAGTTGAATGAGATGACATTAATGTCATGATTATTTGTTTATCTGGGTTTATGTTAATTATATCTCAATCCTGCTTTATATCCAGAGGAAATGGTAATACACAATAAAATTCAAACATGCTCTAAATTCTTTGATTTATGTCGAAATATTATCACAATAGGGCTATTAGTTTCAAGGCGCTGAATTGTTACATTTCCAAATGCACTTGTCCGAAGTGACGGTTCATCATGGTTGGATCCTTGTTTGGTGCTGATAAACCCGAATCAATTTTAGTTTAGTAGTAGGATTGAGAGTCACTTAGCCTCCATTTGGCAAGCTTTATAAATTAATTTATAAATGGTCAAAATTTATTTTTAACCACACATTTTAATGGATCATCACTTCTATCTATTTTTGTACTCCCTCCATCCCATTTATATAGGTGGACTTTCCTTATTTTTTTGTGTTGTTTCTAAAGTTTGAAGTTACTCCTTCGAAAACAATCCGACAGAATCACCTGAATGTAAGAATTGATCAAAAGGATCCAAAATTGTAATTCGAGCCCACCGAGTTCACGATATTTCCTTAAAATGAATTTGCTGCCTTCAATGGCACTAAAGGCGTCCAGCAATCGTTTCCCAGGATAGAACGAATTTTCATCTCCTACGGAAGCAGCACTGCAATCTGCAGGAGTTTCAACGAACTCAACGAAGTGTGTTTTACTTCGAGACAATATCAGAACGAGAAAGAGGGGAATGAGATTCAAAGCACAGAAAGTTTTGTAATGAAAATGATGTAAATATTCTGATAGAGAGGCTGGCTATTTATAGACTTGTTCGTGACCATTCGAACAGTCATCACCTTTCAGACAAACCTCAAAAATCCGAATAGACATACTGTTTTAAAAGTCGCGTCTGTTAAGTCGGTTAACAGTCAACTGTTTGGTCAGTAAACAGACGACTGTTAAAAGAAAATAAAATACCTGGAATAAGCTAAAATTTAAATTTCATAATGTACCCAAGAATTTGATTATTTAGAATTTGGCCCAAAAATTTTAAATAAAATTTGTCCAAAAAATTAATATAGTGCAAAGCTCCACCCGCACCCGAACCGAACTCGGACACGGGCACGTGCTCGTGCCGAGCCGAGCCGGTCGGATGGCGCGCGCGTGTGGGTTTATGACTGACCTCAATAGGATATAGGTCTTCCCCCTTCCAAAAACTATTGGTACCCCTTGGGGCCCAAACCCAATTCCAAACTTCCACCTTATAAACCACACCAAAGTTTCCTAATTTTTCTATGTGGAATAAGTGTTTGGAAAATCAAATTCTTCCATAATACTTAGTTTATGTGGGTTACTTTAACACTTAATATTTCATTCAATTTTAAATGGTTTTCGATAAATAAATATATCACGTTAATCATCTCGCGGAGTAGAACGTGAATATGCTAGGTCTCGTATTAATTAAAAGGTGGGTCCCACTGAAATTTGGGCTCAAAGTTGACCAATTTCATAACCATTTTTTCCAACATTTTGTCCCAATTATATATTATGTTTCTTTATTGAGATGTTTTGTTTAGTTTGTTTACTAATATACTCTTATTTAATTTGTCTAGTTACAACCAATTTTTTTTCACTTAATCTTGCAATTGTAGAAATATAAATAAAGGTAAAAATTACATTTTCGATAACATTGAATAAGATTTCTTAATCTGTGTGAAAAATAATATCAGCCTATATAGTATCAAATTGTGCATAAATTCTTTCCAAACAGCCTATTTGTCCTATAAGCTCTAACCTGAGAGGTTCTCATACCACCGAATAAGCAATACAACAATGACACGAGAGAATTTCCAATACTTTAACTGATTGTTAACAAAAAAAATTCACAAAAGGAAAATATTATCATTCAATGAAATAAGTTCGGTGCTTGTGCGATCTTGGACATAATTTGAAAGATTCTCTACAAAGTAAAATAACGTGTCGGCAAAATAAAATATACTTAAGTTTACTTTGTAGAGAATCTTTCAAACTCCTTTATCATCATCCTATAAGTTTGGGACATATTATATTATACTTCACAAATTCCAGCAATTTGCTCTCCTTCTAAAAAGCATTCTTCTCTCCTTCTAAAAATTCATATAAACTAGCAATTACTTTTATTATTTTCCAATGTGGGACAAGATACTATTGCTTTTGCTCCAACACCTAACAGTAAATGGATATATTTTGAGCTTCAATATGTCATTCACTTGAGCATCATTTGGGGAAAAGTTAATATAGATTTTGATACTCTTGTAGAGGATAACACCATCCACTTAAAATTATTCCCAAATAACACCACCTTTCCAATAATTTTTTTTAGCATTAGATGAATTCTTCTGATTGTATGAGTACTGCAAATGTTGGTGAACTTACTGACACGGTTATTTTGTTGTTGGGAGAACACTTTAGGTCTTCAACTCAACATAGATGTAGCGGTACGGATGGCAAAATATCCTTCAAACTTGATACCTGCGATCCCTGCCCTTGAACGAACGGGGTTACCCGCTTAATTAGATAATATGGTTGGGTACGAGGCAAGGATTTTTGCCTTTAGGTGGGTACTGTAACAAGGGCCCCATCCATTTAATATTTTTTTTTAGAATTCAATATTTTAAATGGAAAAACTCCACGAAACTTCATTAATTTTGATAGAAGAAAGATTATCTAAAGAATATGATAAACAATAAAAACCTTAATTTATCAAGGCCCCGTTTGGTACCCATTTTTTTTTCAAAATGTATTTTTCTTTCTCTTATTTTTAACCACACATTCTTCATTAAAATAATATTACACGTAAATCAAAAACCTTTCCTTATTTTTCAACCACACATTTCCCATCAATTTACTATTTCAAAATGCATTTTTTATATAAAAATGGCTCCCAAACACCCTCAATAACATAAAGTTGACTTATCCAAATAAAAATTTTCTCAAGTCCATACTGTGCCATTTAATAGGAGTTTCGGATAAGCCCAATATTGATTGAGTAATTCTCGCTTTTTCAACAACTATACATTTGGTCCATATGAATTATTGATGTCAATTTTATTTATTTATTGTGTGGGAATTACAAGCACATATACTTTTAGAGATCACAATTCATAAATCATAACTTAAGTTTATCTATAATCTATATTATATTAAGTATCACATCAAGGGAGAATCATTTTTGGACGATTCTAACTTTATTACAACTCAATTATTTCAATAATACATTCTTTTCGTTTTTCAATGTGTATTTAATTAAATGTTAATTATTATACATGCATGTAAATAAATAATTGTCAAATACATTCATGAACATGGAATTTAATTAATTTGAAACAATGAACATAGAAAAAGAATAATTTATATACATTTAGATAAAGGGTGTGTACGTGAACGAACGTGAAATTTAAATGACTATAGAAAAAGAATAATTTATATGCATTTAGACAATGGATGCATACATGAACCAACACAGAATTTAATTAATTTGAATTAATAGATATAGAAAATAATAATATGTATACATTTAGACAAAGGGTGTTATATCATAGATTAAATGAATAATATCGAAAATTAATAAATGTACATGAACTTGAATAATTTATATACTCCTATAGTAATTGATGAATAATTTATTTACTCCTAGAATAATTGAATAGTCCACAAAACATATAAAGTGTACATGAACTTGAAGACTTGATATAATATTTAATATATCTATAAATAAATGTTAATTATTATACATATACATACATAAATAATTGAATTGTAGTACTTCTAGATTAATTATATAGCCCCAAAACATAGAAAGTGTACATCAACACGAAGAATTAATTGATTGAATTATAGTAGGGTATATATAAATAAATGTTAACTATTATACATGCACGTAAATAAATAATTGAATTGTATAAAAAGTTCCTTCACATAAACAATTCTTAACTATTTTTTTATATTAGTGCATTGTCAAATATTACTTTTACGACACTAATAAAGCATTTCAAAATTACGTTCACCTGCGCCTAGTTTATTCAAAAATCAAATCATAAGTCAATATTTTTAATATTAATAATATTATTATTAATTTAAATTAATCTACTATAAACCCACCCACACCATCCCCACCCACGACACCTAGCCTCTTCCATTCAACCCATCATCTCTCTGTAAAATTTCAAGAAAGGCGGTAGCAATTGGAACTCTTCACACGGTACGCCATGTCTAACCTCTTCAGTTACCTTTGGTGACTCTTCACAGATTATCCAAGCCAAGGGTCAAGGACGTTAGAAAGATGCAACAATATTTGCTGGCAAAACATCCTCGACGATGGTTATAGATTTGCGACGATGTTTTGGTTCTGGATATGAGGTGATGTTCTAGTTGAGGTGATAGCAAGGTGATGGTGTTTTGTGGATTTGATTTGTTGGTGGTGTTTGGGTAGCGTGCCGATGGTTTTATTGGATCTGGTGGTGACGCTGATTTTGTGGGTAATGGTGGTGGTGGATCTTGTTGCTTGCGTTTTTGTTGGATCTTTTAGTTGTGGTGGTGGTGGTGATTTTGTTGGCGGTTGTGGTGGTAAGGTGATGGTGGTTTTGAAGCTGAAAATAGTAGTTTGTCGACGGTGGTAACAATGGTGGTCATGGGTGGCGACGTGGTGGTGTTTTCTACGATGAGTTGACTTGTTTGAGGTGGTGGTTTTGTTGTTGAGAGGATGTAGTGGTGGTGATTCTGGCTACGACAGTGGTGGTGGTAGTGTGAGTTGTTGGTGGTGGTTGCAGGTGTTGGTGGTCACAAATTATTTGGTTGATTGTGACCATTAAATCGATTAACCTGTAACAAATAAACAATATGTGACAATAAAAAAAGATAACTTGTGACCAAAAAATAATGTGTGATCAAAAAAATTTGTTAATCTATGATCGATAATTATATAATTTGTGACTGTATAATAAGCTGTGACTTATAATATTTGTGATTTGTGATCAATAAATAAATCGTGACTTGTAAATTTTTTGATTTGTGACAGATGTACAAATTGTGACCTATAAAATTTTTGAATTGTGATCATAAAATAAGTTGTGATATAAAATTTTTGATTTATGACCAAAAACTAATATGTAACTAATTAAATCATTAATTTATTACCAAATTGTATAGATCTGTAACCTAAATATATTTAATTAATAAATTAATTAAACCATAAATAAATTTGAATAAAAATCGGATTTTTGAAGTTTGAAACTTATATTCCTTTTTTTGAAATGTGCGATACTTAACTTTTACTTATGAAATTTCCTTCTTTTTTTTTTCTTTTCTTAATTTAGCCTTTCAACGTCTCAAAGTATGAAAAGCCCAAACAATAATCCTTACCATCTAATGATCATTCTAAGAGTGAAGTGCAATTAGATCCATTTGTTGGGGATTTGCATTACTAATATTGATTAAAATAATATATGGTTGGCTTTATTGAATAATTTTGACTTGTCACATTCTCGTCTAAAAATATATCTTTCTCACTATTTGCAATCGAGTCCCTAATATTTTACACTTGTTGCATTTAAGCTCAATCTCATGTTTAATCTCATAAAAATCACGATTCCCATCACAAGGCATCAGTGCAATATTCTCAAGACTTGAAATTATGATTATCAAATTTTACGTAATTTACACTTTAGTCGTTAAACTTACTAAAAAACATAAAAATTGCACCTTATAGTGTTTTACCAAAAAATAATTCCAAATATTATTATTTACATTTTGATAATAGTTTTTGTACCAACGAGATAATTTTTCTAATTTTTACATAGGTCCGTGAATTTATAACCTTCCAATGCTTTGTTGTGTCATTTTGATATCTTTAGTCTTATTATTTCTAATTGATTTCTAATTCAAGATCTCCAATTGCTCTCATTATAATACATTTGATGAGTGCTTCTAAACTATCAAATTGTTGTACCTATTCAAATGTTAACAATTTCTTTAATCCAACATTACTATGAACCTCAAAGCTCTCTGCTAGGGCCCTCCCATTGCTCTAGCCATAAGCTATGGCAGCTCCAGCTTGCAACCATATATCTTGCAATCATAATAAATTGCATACTTTAAAAAAAAGAGGTTCAACCCCAACTTTGAGGCCCCTACAGCCCCGCCCCTAGAGCTTTGTGAGGGAGGTAAATCGTTGGATGAGCCCCAACAGGTCAGGGAATAAGAGCTGCCTGTACACTGCGCCTACAAGGAGTCCAATTTCATATCCCAAGAATCGAACCCTCACACTGCGGCTACCAGCAAGGCGTGAGATAACCTTACTCCTGTCCTTTACACCATTGGACTATTAATAAACTGCATACTTTAGTTGCATTGGTCGGATAAAATTAATTAAATTTTCTTTCAATTCTGACTACGTCAAGCTTGAATACTTGGGTTACTATTTAGCTCTTAGCTAGCTGCAATGCTTAGAAATCAAATCTTAACTTCCATTTATACTCTCTAACCTAATCTTCTTCTTGATTTGACCATACTTAAAGTCTAGTATGACTGAATGAATAAAATCACGCTTAAATTCAAATTATACATAATATCATTTCCTTTATGACTAGCCTCTATTTTCTTCTAAGTGCTCTACCCCATTCCTAGCACGGTAGAGCAACTAGAAGTGCACGAAGCTGAATGTTTGCATAAGTAGTAAGTTGTTTAGCTGCCATGATTCCTCTATTCTTCATTCGCAAACCCAATCCATTTATGTACTGAATAACGTCAAAATCCTAAATTTACAAAAGCTACAAGTCACATTTTAATTGTTTCTAGATGACTAGGTCGACCAAATTAATTTATTCTAAGTTTGAATACCACAATTTTTAAATTGCATAAAGAAAATAACACCAATATGATCACGGAGAAAACCCTTCGCAAAGGATAAAAAACTTCGGGTACTTTGCGAGTCAACAATCCAATATAAATGATGAGACTCATAATATGGTCCAGACCCGACTAACCCTTAGTTGCCTTTGACTTTCTTCTTGTAATCACCATGGCCCTCCTAGAATGCATGTTCCTCACACCAGTTCTCGACCCGTGGTATTGTTTATCTCCTGTGGACCTCTAAGAATGAACCTCATTCTATAGCATCGAAACTCCAAGCGCCTCTTTTCAAAATTTAGTAACTAAAGGCTAATTGACGAAAGTAGATTTGATGTTTGATCAACAGTCTTGTGTGTTTTGATTTGTAGTTTAATATGAAGGTTTATAGCTTGATCAACAAATCTAAGTTTGAATGAATCTATGAATCAAATAATATGATGGTTGAATACTAAAATCAATGAAAGTGATTTGGATTTTTTAAAGGAATGTTCTATATATATATATATAACTCGAAGTTGGCCCATCGCTTGAGGGCCAAGTGGGTGGCTAGGGAGCACCATTTGAGTAGTTGTTAGTATTTTTATCATAAATTTCTCTCCCATGCTTTTGTAATTGGTATTAGAGCTTTATTACAATCCTTGAACCAAATTTGTCTAGATGAGTCAATCACTTTTCGTTCTTCCTTATCTTGATGGTAGCAATTATGCTTACTACAAGGTTAGGGTGAGAGTCTTTTAAAGTTTACGGACGAACAGGTGGGTTAGTGTAGAAAAGTATTGGATTGCACTATCTATATCTATTGCTGGTATTGCGACTCCAACAAATATCTCTACTGTGTCTAAAGATGATTTAACTGAGTGTAATTGGAATAGTAAAAGTGTCAATGTCATCTTTATTGTTATTTTTTCTTGAAAAGTTTAAACAGCTATCCATGTGTGACATTGCGAAAAAGCTTGGGATATTCTAGAAATCATAAATGAGAGAACTAAGACCATAAGTTTCGAATGTTGACCATTAGGTTTGAAAAAAAGTAAAATGAACAATGACGAGTCCTATGATGAATTCTATGCTAATCTGAATCATATTGTGAATTGGAGTTTTTACCTAGGTAAACAAATCCCTGATGATACGATTATGAGAAAGATTGTGAAATCACTACCTATGAAATTTAGACCTAAAGCCACAACTATTGAAGAAAGTAAGGATCTAAATGCTTGTGAAATCTCTCCAAACCTATGAACTTAGCTTACCCTATTCTAAGAAAAAATAAGTCTTTAACCCTAAACATTGTTAAGGAAGAGACCAGTAATCAAACTGATGATGAAATGTTAAAGAATGAGGAGGTTGCCTACCTTGTTAGGAAATATAGGAATTCAATAAAAAACAATAGGAATGATGAAAGGGAGAAGAGGGATGCTAGAGATAACAAGAAGAGGTCTTAATCTGTAAGGTGTAATGAGTGCTAGGGTTTTGAGCTTGTTAAAGTAAAGTGCCCGAATTTTAAGAAAACCCTAGGTGAGGCTTTTAATGCTACTCTTATTGATGAAAGTCTAGCTCCAATGATGAAAGTGAGAGCACCAATCCTAATGAGGGCATGAACTACTTGGCATTTTCCTCCATGGTTAAAAGTGAACATGTAGAGGAAAGTAAGACACTTGATGACAAAGTACAGTTTGACGCGTCATAGAAAAAATCAGAAGGTGAGCGCTTTTGACCAACTGTTTGAGGAAAATCTTAATTTAAAAAAGGTTAATAGCTCTACCTTTAAGAAATTACACAATCTTGAGTTAGAAAAGAAGAGTTTGAGGAGTCACACTTGAGGAGTTTACTAGAAGATTGAATAAGTTAAGGATTGAGAAAAAGTCATTAGAAGTTAAGGTTAGTACTTTTACGAGTGAACTTGAGAAATCTAGTGTCCCAACGTCAATCCTTTTCTAGCGGATCTAAGAAACTTGCCAAGATCTTAGGATTAAACCTAATAGGGATGGTTTAAGCCTTATAGATGTTGCTACCCCATCTAAAACAAAGTTTTTTCCTACCCCTAACAAGATCAAGAGTGTAGGAGTCCTAAGACCTAGATGAACCGAGCAACAAAGGTTTCCTTAATATAAGGTTCAACATTTAAAACCTAGAGTTGGTCTTAACTTCATTCCCACCTATCACAATTATGGTGAGTTGCGTCACATTATGCCTAGATGCCACAAGTTCTTAGTTAGGAACAATTCACAATATATAACTTCTCATGTTAGTTTTTTAACTAAACAAGTGAGTCACTTGACTAATATGATGATTATTTGACTAAGATGATGTCTTCTTTTAAGAATATTTAGGTAAAAAAGAGTGAATACTCTGGTCAAAGTAATGTTACAAATTGCTATGTTGCTTGATTTGCTCTTCATGGTAAGTGTTTGTGTACCTCATTAAGTAGGTCTTTAGTTGCATGCATCTACAATGTCATTTGTCTGCATATTCATGCATGCACTCTAATTTTTTCATTATCTCGTTTGTTTTGATTCTATTTAATAAACTTTAAAAGAAAAAAGGAAAAAGGTTTCTATATAACAACTTTAAGGTAATTGGACATGGTATTTTGTCATTATCTCGTTTGTTTTTAATGAATGAGGAATAAAATTTCCATTAACTTTGTCCAAAACTTGCTTAGATTACTTGGTATAAGTTATTTTATACATCTTTTGCACTGCATACATTAAGCCTTAGTGATTGGATTTGGGAGTTATCGACTTAAAGTTTATTACAGGGTCTATATATATGACTTGAATAAAAAAAAATATGTATATTTATGTGCTTACAGATAAGGGGTGAAAGAAAAATTATACAACGAAAAGTTAAGTATGTTCTTTTTATTTAAATGATCATAGTAGCACCATATTTGACTTTTATAATATGAGGAATATATATTCATTCATCGATGATTTCTTTACATGTCTTTTCTTACTAATTTAAGGTTTAAGTCTTGCTTATAGAAGATTAGTAGCATTTTTTTACACATGGGTTGCTTATATGATTTACTCCATATAGATTTATAATGAGTTACTTGGAAATAGTTCGCTATTTCTGAATTATCCTTGCATAAATAAGCAAATAATTGTTCATGTGATCATGTGATTTGACCTTTTAATATATGATGTTATATATGAAAAATTTATAAAAAAGAGTTATCTCTAATATATATATATATATTTTAATGCATTACATGTTCTGCATAGTTTGTCCATGTGCATAGTTTTTCACTTATTCTTCTTTGTGTTATTAATTATTCTATTACTTTCTTTTCTTTATTATTCATGACAAAAAGAGGAGATGTATTAGTATTTATTTTAAGGAATTGAGTAGTATATGACTTAGGGAGGCAAAGTTGATTGAATAATAGTGTTTATTTTTTATGTTTGAGTTAGGGGGTTAATATTTTGTTGACGATGTTAATGATTTGACTAGCATGGTTTGATATTTGGTATAATATTGATATTATATGTTGTGTTGCTAATTTAGCTATCATGATATTATATCTCAACTTATCATGCCCTTATTTGTTTGGTGGGGATTAAAATTAGATTTTTAGTAGATTTTGATAAGAAGTTTGGCGGGAGATTAAAATCAAAATTTTAGTAGATTTTTTATAGATATTTGGTGGGGATCAAAATCAATTTTTTAACACTCTGAAGTGTTCTTCAAGGAATTTCTTTCGTAAACATATATGGAGCTGACTTAACTTTAATGTTTTGACATATTTGTATGATTTATTGTTAGGGTTTAATATTGATTAAACTTAATCACCTAGAGACGATAATTAATGACTTGTTTCTTATTATTGGTTGTTATTTTTAATTAAGCATTATACACATTCACCCCACTAGGTGTTAGATGGGCTTAAATATCGTTATCACAATTGGTATCAAAATGGTACCCTATGCTTTTCAGATTGCAATGTTAATTTTAATCTAATATATCACTCTCTTGACTTCGAATTACATAGCTATTAAGTTATATATGATTTATAGTTTAATTGATTAAGAATCCCAAGTTGCTATTATAAAATAGGTAAGTTTACCAGTTTTTCTCGAGTTGGTGAACAACTTGACTGCAGTATCAATTTTAATATAAGGATTTTGCTATTTGTACATTCGAGCTTGACACCCCGGATGACACTCCCCTCACAAGAGGGGGGCCCACAATTATTTTATTACATGTGGGCCCCCCTCTTGTGAGGGGAGTGTCATCTGGGGTGTCAACTTCGGATGTACAAATAGCTTTATTGTTAATATAATATGTCCATGTGCCGACTTCTATGGAACTAGCAAGTTGCATGTGATGGCTTATTTAATGGATTAAGAATTCCAAGTTGCTATTATACAATAGGTTATTTTTTAGTTTTTCTTACCGAGTCTTCATTTTGCCTCTAAACGCTGGCTGTTCATCGATAATCTTGAGTTTGTGTGCCTGAAAAAGTATTGGATATGGCTTATGCTGCTCTACTTTCACTTACTCAAACACTAGAACAGATCCTGGGTTCCCACCCTGAAGAGAAGCAGATCAAATCTCTCCATGAAAAGCTTAGCTTCTTGCTATCATTTCTGGACGATTCTTCGCCCAAAATACTGAATCAATGACACATTTGGAAGCAAGAATTAGAGATGCAACATATGAAGCGGAAGACATAATTGAATTGCATATGTCAAAAAAGATTCTCTCAGATGAAGCAGAAGATATAACCGAATTGCGTATGTCAAAACAGATTCTCTCAGAATCTGCATGCCAAGGAGTTATCAGCTGTTTTTGGGCAATAATTGCTGCACTCAAAATTATGATGCCCGTGTTCCATAATTCTGAGAAACATGAAGGCTTACAGAAGGTAATAAAAGATATTGATTCCATTTTGGAAGATGTGGAGAAGATGATCGGCACGAAAGACAGAATGTTCATCAAAGTCCTGTTCCAGTAACAAGAGTGCTGTAGTGGGATCTGATAATGACTCGATGCAAATTAAGGATCCGCTCAGTGGACCACCTCCTGAATTCAAAAGCACCTCAATTGTTGGAATTGAAGACATTGGTAAGACTAAACTGACCAAGCTGCAAGATCAAATGACTATAGTTCATTTCTTTGTCCTAATATTTTTGTTAAAATCCGTCACATCTGCACTTCATTATACTACCAATTTACATGTTATTTATGTATAATCTTGAATGAATTACTTTTATTTATATTTTCACACTTTTGTATCTGCCTTGTTTATTCTTAAAGGTTGAGATAATGAAAACAGAGGCTTGTATGTCTAAAAACTCCACAAGACATCAAACTGCAAGTTAAAGGTTTGATGGTCCATGTCATGTTCTAGCCAATAAGAAATTGAATTCCACTATCATTTTAAATCTTGAGAAAATGAAAAAGAAAGTTGAATGGCAATTAGAAGTTAGATACAAGTTAGTTAAAATGTTACGTAGAAGAAATATTAATTTTCTCCGTCTTTTGAAAAGAATATGGCAAATAATTGCAGTGACAAATATTTTTTAGGTCATTCAATCAAAATATTTTCTCAATCTTTTCAATCTCAATTCTATTTCAGAAGTGGTGGGGAAGACTAATGATCAAAATGACGTACAAGATCTAAAACCAAGGAACTCGTTGCGTGCTACTTCATCAAAATCTACTTCCACTAAAAAGATTACTATGGTGGGATTTGAAGATGAATTGCTCCAAATTAAGGAAGAACTGGTTGGGCAATCCTCTAGGTTGAAAATCATTTCAATCGTCGGAATGGGAGGCATTGGCAAGACAACACTTGCCAGTGATATTTATGATGATTCATTTATTAAGGAGCACTTCCACATTCGGGCCTGGACAACTCTATCTCAGGTGCGAGAACTGCTTGTAGACCTTCTAAAATCCATGGGAGACTTCATTGATGAAATGATTCCATATGAAACAGATGAATTCAAAACCCGAGTATATCAACGTTTGAGGGGCTATAGATATCTCATTGTAATGGATGATGTGTGGGACATCAAAGCCTTAGATGAACTTAGAAGCATATTCCCGGACGTTAATAATGGAAGTCGGATAATTTTGACTACTCGGCTATCCGATGTGGCTGTTTATGCAGGATCTTCTAGCCCTACTCATCATCTGAGTTTTCTATGTCCAGAAAAAAGCTGGACTCTTCTGTGCCAGAAGGCGCTTGGGAACGAATGCTGTCCTCCTGAGCTTGAGGAAATTGGGAAGAGGATTGCAGAAAAATGCGGAGGACTTCCACTTGCACTCGTTGTCATTGGTGGTGTCCTCTACAAAGCGGAGAAGACACAAGCCCACTGGGAGTTTGTTGCAGAAAATGGAAAATCTACTCTAACTGGAAATAATGATGATTTAATGGAGATACTGTCTTGGAGTTACAACCACTTGCCTTACCATCTTAGAGCATGCTTCCTGTATATGGGAGTTTTCCCTGAAGATTATGTGATCCACGTCACCCATCTTAATGTAAGTATTATGCCCTAGATCCAATCAACTTTGGACATAAATACTTTTATATATATAATTAATGCAATTAAATGGCAGATCTATTATTTAATTAATAGACAATTAATAAATAATAGAGTCCGTAGATTCAAATCTTTGTAATTTGTTAATTACAAGGAGTTGTGATTGTGAGACACAAATTACATCTAATTGAATCTTAAATCATCCGTGGTCGTAAGTAATAACGAGATACGAAAATCGTTATTACAGATAGACCATCACGTGTGGCATTTCTTACTTGTGAAGTAAGTAGCTGATCTCACAAGCTAAAGTGTGGAGACACTTAAATGAACACGTGGATGTTTTGTTATAGAACAAAACATTGGAGACCCGTCGAGAGATTCCACATGGATAACTATCTGAGTGTCAGTGGTTAATCTCTAACGTTCGGTAGTGGAATTGGTCCTTTGACTTGAGGTCGTCATGGTACCTTATATGAGGACAATCATACTTTGGCGATGTTGGATGTTGCTCTGAAAAGGGCCACTAATACGACATCATTCGGGTGCGTCAAGAATCGTATGAAGGTTGTGATTGATCAATAAAGGATTCGTCACTCTTAGATAGTAGGAGATTATGATCTGCGTTTCATTCAATTAAGTCAATAATGAAATCCTTGGCCAAGGTATACTCATAAGTTGAAAAGGAATTTTCGATTTATATTGACTTAATAGTGGAGTGAAAGATATGATCGATGATAAAGATTGACACAATTCCATATCTCGTAATTGATCGGATCATATTGACGAAGGGATTATAGTTTCAAGATAAACGAACGAATTTGGTTTTGTCATACCACGCGACATTTTCCGTCACATGTATTGCCCTGACACATTGCTAGATGTCACTCAGGGACGGCGAGTGTGAATTGACGATAAATTAAAAGGGTGTTTTAATTTATCAATTTTGATTAGATCAAAATAATATTTCACATCGTTAGGCATCGTGGTCGGGAACCTAATGGGTCACACACAAAAGAGAATTGGAAGATTGCAAATTGCCAATTAGTTAATTTAACAATCGTTGGATAAATTAATTAATTGGATTTGTTATTTATATTCCCGAATTAATTAATTGGATTAATTAATTCACGGATCGGGTTTAATTAATTGGATTAATTAAATATTGGACCGGACCGGGGCCGAGCCCATTTGGGTTTATATAAGTATATAGCTAGGGTTTGAGGTCCAAATGGTTTTCATTATTCTTGCTGGCACAAGAGAAAACCCTAGAAGCTGCAATCTTATTCTCTGTGTGGATCACCGTTGGAGGCTGGACAATTGGACAGCTGTGGTGGCGAATCAAGGTTGATAGAACGAAAAGAAAAGCAGAAAGATTGCAGATCTGAAAAAGGTAAAATCTTATCACAATTTCTATCTAAACACAAAGGCGATTCTTGGTGGGAATCGAAAATTATTTTAAATTCCGCTGTGCATGTATAAGTAGATTCCCAACGCTTAACATGTTATGGGTTGCTGAGGGATTTATAAAGCCAATTGCACATAATAATTTGGAGGAAGTGGCAAAGAAGTATTTGGAAGAACTTATTGATAGAAATCTAATTATGGTTCATTACCGGATTTACACTGGTGAAATCATAACCTGCAGCATCCATGACATAATGAGAGAACTGTGTGTGAGGAAAGCTCAGGAGGAAAAGTTTCTTTACATTACCGATCAAAAAGTTGAGATTTCTCTGGAAGTCATGAAAAATCAGCGTCATCTAAGTATTCATCGAAAAATGCAGTATGACATATCGGACATATATGACCCAACTATCCGTTCGCTTCTATACTTCACAGATAGTCTATTGCCAAATTCTCTATGTTTTCAGCTGCTCAAGGTGTTGGAAGCAGGCGATATAAATTTCTCTAAGTTTCCAATTGAAATAGTAAAACTTGTTAATTTAAGGTATATTGCCACCGCCGGCGAGGAGCGGCAGTGGCGCTCGTTGGCACAGTCTAGGGCAGCGGCGAGCAGCAGCCTCTCGCTGGAGGAATTTACTGTAGTAGCGTCGTGCGCTGCTACAGACTCAGGAAGTCGCCCGAGGAAAGGGGCGGCGACCATCAATTGAAGCGAAACAAAAATTTTTTTTTTTAGGTTTTTAGTCGGTTTTGGGGAATTGGAGGCGGGGGCCTCTGATGCAATTTGTGAAATTTCAAGCCCCCGTTTGCAATATCCATTTGGGGTCAATTTGTGAGTTATTTAAGTAAGGGACCGTTTTGAATTATTTGATATTGAAGACCCTTGTAATTTCACTTCGGTGGTAAAGTTGTAATTTTCAAATAAGGGCCTATTCTTGTAATTTGTGAAATTGCGAGGGTTGGTTCTGAAATTTTTGAAAATTTGAGACTTTGATTATAAATTTTGACTTGGGTCAAATTTCAATTTCCAAATGTTTTTGAATTGGTTTTAAAATTGTTTTTCAAATGGGTTTTGACCTATTTTGGCTAAAGTTTTAATTTTGACTCAAATTAAAAATCTTATTTATTAATTGACGACATTTTATATTTTCGTTAAAATTGGATTTTAACTTAAATATTATACTTTGACCTCAATTGAATTTTATTTTATTTAGGAATGTTATCCTAAATTAAAATATTAATTCATTTTAATTTAGAGTTGGACTCTAATTTAGCATTTAATTAAAATTAGATTTTATTTAATTATTCACCCCGAATATATTCTAGAAATTAGAATTCGATTCTAATTTGACATTTAATTAAAATTTGATGTTAATTAAATTATCCCGCCCTAAATTTCTTCTTAAAATTAGAGTTGGAGTCTAATTTTACCATTTAATTAAAATTTGATTTTGATTAAATTTGTTCGCCCTTAAATTTTGAAATTAGAGTTTGACTCTAATTTGATATTTAATTAAAATTTGATTTTAATTAAATTATCCCGCCATATAATTGTCGAATTAGAATCGGACTTTAATTCGGTATTTAATTAAAATTTGATTTTAATTAAATATGCCCGCTAATTAAATAATTGATTAATATGATTAATTGATTATTTAATTATTCCGATCCATAAATCTAAAAGAGTTTAGATGATGTTAACTTGAAACATGTTAGGATATAATATTAGATATTATATAGGTATACATTTATGTGATGAATGTATTATTAGTGGACGATTATGGACTCGACTATATGGATGTGTTGAATGGTTAATCATTGTTATTATTGTTACTATGGGCCTGCGAGCTCTTAATTGTTTTGGGTCTGCGAGCCCATTATTATTGTTATTATTTTGGACCTGCGAGTCCATTATTATTATTGTTACTATGGGCCTGCGAGACTCATGAATGCAAAATCCCTCCATAAAATATTAAGTCACATTTGTAATCGCCTTCCATCATTATAGTGAAAAATCAGAGTCCCAAATCGTCTCAGCTTGTTGAGTACACTCAAGGCTGGTCCATTAGGAATATGTTTGACACTATGGAATATTTGATATTTCTGAATGATGGGTTTGACTTAACTAAAATTTATCTTTTGTTGAGTACACTCAAGGAGATAAATTTTAGAGGCATATTAAGCTAACACATAAGATGTGTGAAAACAAAGAGTTGTCAGCTTAATAATTTGGGAGTTGTATGGAGATACAATTGATAATAGTATCTACCCAAATATTATATTAGGGCTTGTTGAATATACTCAAGGTCTTAATATAATAGATGAGATCCCAACCCACTGGGAGTCAAGTATGGACTCCATAAATTTATGTAAGAGGGTCATAAATTTTATTTAAACAGTGGGAGCATAATTAATTTAATAAAAGACCATATTAAATTAATTGATGCATTTTATATATTATTCTTTCCTTTTTGTCATTTATATTTATTGAATCTGAGTAACCATATGTTTTGAATGGCATACTAGATGCCAACAACCAAACTATATTTTCTTAATTGACACTGCAATCTAAGAATTGTTCTTATGCATGAGAAAATTGGTCACGTCCTTGAGTAGCCATTTCCAGAGACACCTGGTGATGACTCGATTAAAGAAGAGGTGGCTACTATAGTAAACGCAGTGATGATAATAGAACTGCAACGTATATGATACTTGCAGCTATGTCACTGAGTTATAAAAGCGACTTGAAAGTATAGATGTTGACACATAATCCTTCATTATAAAGGGTTATATGATAATAATCGTGTGTGGAAGGATATGAGACTTCCGAACAACTATACGTGTGCAAAATGACAGAGTAATCTTCAATCGATACTTAGACACTGACGATGATTGACGTTGAGAAATGTCTCAATTGAGTTCAATTACAAACCATGAACTAAGTAGTGACTTGGTTCTGCAATCTCTCTCAGAGAAAGCTATTCATAACTAATTATGAAATTAACGTGAATAAGCATGAATGCGCAATTATTGAGTTGCTTAATATGCTTAAGACTGTTAAGCCCAACATCAAAGTTAGTAGTGGGCAAGTCATTGATTCCTCTAAAAATATTAAGAGGAAGGGGCTTTGTGAAAGCGTCCAATATGGTCAAGACAGTGTAAGCAAATGATAATACCAAATATAATGACCCTTGGTTTCATTATAGAATGAAAGGTCATTAGAAGGAATATTGTATGGCTTACGTCTATTTCACAAGTTTCTTAGGTATCTGATACCAGATATAAATCCCATATTTATATAAATATGGAGAAACTAAATAGAAGTATAATACTGCGAAAGGAAGAAGTTAACCTACATGATGGAGATGAACAAATGTTGCTGCATTGCTTGTAGGAGCATACTTCTTACCGTTGCCCTTTGACTTAGTAATGGAATTAGAGAAATGTTGCTTTGTACCCACTATAGCTAGAACATTAAAATGAATTTCATGTTCAGACATGAAGCATTTTAATGTTAAGAACAATTGTTGTTCCTGCATATCTTGATTAAGATCTTAATAGTTGTGGTAAGTTACAAAATAACATTTGTATTCTAAATACTAAGGATTCTATAATGAGTATAGAAATTATAAGGCATAAATGCGATAATCTAATTATTATCGAGATCTGGCATGACAGACTTTGTCATATAGATAAAAAGTAATTCCAAAGTTACATAGAGATGTATACTTGGGATTAACTGATTTTGACAAGTACAAATTATGCATGTCTGGTACAATGACCAAATCTTCTTTTAATTGAAAAGAAGAAAGGTCAGCATAATTACTGGTCTAATACATAGTGATGCATATGGACTCATGTCAAAAGATGCCAGGTAATGTTTCTCTTATTTCATCAATGATCATGGATACTTGATGAAAACTCAAACATGAAATTCTTGAAAAAGTTCAAGGGATTCAAACTAGAAGTAGAGAAACAAATAGGTAAAGATACCCACACATTAAGATTTGACCAAGTGAGAGTATTTTAAAGATAAAATTTAGATTATCTAAGAGAGAATGTGATTCTCGTGCAGTGGACTCTTTTATATACACTGCAGCAAGATGGTGTATCTAAAAGGAGGAATCGTTAATTATTACATATAATGCGATTAATAACGAGCCATGCAAATTTCTCAAAATTGTTTTGAGGTCACGCATTGATTGCAGTATGCAATACACTAAACTATGTCCCATCTAAATTGGTTAACAGAACTCCATACGAGTTATGGAAAGACAATAGTCCCAATTTGTCTTGTATGAAAGTTTGGGGCCATGACGCTTATTTGAAGCGCCTTAAATCGGATAAGTTTGAGACTGAATCCGATAAATACATATTTGTGGGATATTCAAATGAGACATTTGAATATAAATTCTATTATCATGAAGAAAGTCTTCACCTCACGACATATCGTCTTCTTAGAGAAAATGTTTACTCTTGGAGAAGACAGTGGGAGTAAAATAGAATTTGAAAGAGTTCAAGAATCCACAGATATAATTAACCAAGTAGATAAATCCGAGTTTGATCCCATATCTGATATGGGACATACTTTGGATGAGGAAGTAAAGACTCATGAGGACATGACGGCTCTATGTGAATCTAGTAGGATCATTCGACCTTCAAGAAGGTGCGAATCCATGATCATTAATCAGGTATTAGTGATCCAGGGCATGAACCTGCTAGTTGCAACAAAATAAAGTCAAGTGTTGACTTAAAAGAGACAGCATGAGGCCATGATACTCTAGATGAACTCGGCGTATGTGAACAAGGTTTGGACCTTGGTTAAGCCTCCTAATGGAATAAAGTCCATAAGCTTTTGTAAATAGTTTACAAAAGAAAAGGTCGATATGGATATAAATATGAATATCCATATATACAAAGCAAGGCTAGAAGTAGAGGTTAAATGTTGACCTTGGTGAAATATTTCTCCTGTAGCCTTGCTTAAGTCCATTCGGGTTTTGTTTGCAACAGTTTCATATCGTGACTATAGGTTAATAGAAGTCTCTTGGAGCTGAAATCTTAGATTTGATGAAAATTCAAAGTGTTTGATTTTATCAAATTTGGAAGACGAATTGTGTATTTACAAGAAGATAGTGGGAGCATTGTCGTGTTCCTAATATTAAAGAAAACGATATCCCTATGTTTCAATCGTTGAAAAATGGTTGTTAAATGATTTATTCATAAACGAAATGGGATAAGCAACTTGATTTATAGAGGTAGATCTAGAAGATTGCTTAACTCATCCCAATTTACATAGATGAAATCTTGAGAAGATTTCATATGGAGAAACTGGTTTACTCTTAAGCGGTATATTGGAAAGGTTCCAAACGTGAAGCAACCGTTGATTCAATAGTAGAAACCTAATACATGGATACTTCAGAAGTAGCAAAGAGTTGCAATATGGATCATGATGTTCATAAATGAACTTGGAGTAGTTCCTGATATTGTTGATCACATACAATAGTATTGTGATAACAATAGAGCCATTGTGAAAGCAAAGGAACTAAGATCTCATCAATGATCCAAACATGTATTAAGGCGGTATAATTTCATCAGAGAGATAATACATAGAAATGACGTAAAGAGAAGAACAAATTTCCACATTTAATAATATTGCAGATCCACTGACAAAGAGTTGTCGTAGTATAAACAAGATCGTCATGTAGACTTATGATATTTGATACATAAGTGATTGGATCTAGTGCAAGTGGGAGTTTGTAAGTATTATGCCCTAAATCCAATCAACTTTGAACATAAATACTTTTATATATATAATTAATGCAATTAAATGACAGATTTATTATTTAATTAATAGACGATTAAATAAATAATAGAGTCCGTAGATTCAAATCTTTGTAATTTGTTAATTACAAGGAGTTGTGATTGTGAGATACAAATTACATCTGATTGAATCTTAAATCATCCGTGGTCATAAGTAATAATGAGATACGAAAATCGTTATTACGGATAGACCATCACATGTGGCATTTCTTACTTGTGAAGTAAGTAGCTGATCTCACAAGCTAAAGTGTGGAGACACTTAAATGAACACGTGGATGTTTTGTTATAGAACAAAACATTGGAGACCCGGCGAGAGATTCCACATGGATAACTATCTGAGTGTCAGTGGTTAATCTCTAACGTTCGGTAGTGGAATTGGTCCTTTGACTTGAGGTCGTCATGGTACCTTATATGAGGACAGTCATACTTTGGCGATGTTGGATGTTGCTCTGAAAAGGGCCGCTAATACGACATTGTTCAGGTGCGTCAAGAATCGTATGAAGGTTGTGATTGATCAATAAAGGATTCGTCACTCTTAGATAGTAGGAGATTATGATCTGCGTTTCATTCAATTAAGTCAATAATGAAATCCTTGGCTAAGGTGTACTCATAAGTCGAAAAGGAGTTTTCGATTTATATTGACTTAATAGTGGAGTGAAAGATATGATCGATGACAAAGATTGACACAATTCCATATCTCGTAATTGATCGGATCATATTGACGAAGGGATTATAGTTTCAAGATAAACGAACGAATTTGGTTTTGTCATACCACGCGACATTTTTCGTCACATGTATTGCCCTGACACATTGCTAGATGTCACTCAGGGACGGCGAGTGTGAATTGACGATAAATTAAAAGGGTGTTTTAATTTATCAATTTTGATTAGATCAAAATAATATTTCACATCGTTAGGCATCGTGGTCGGGAACCTAATGGGTCTCACACGAAAGAGAATTGGAAGATTGCAAATTGCCAATTGGTTAATTTAACAATCATTGGATAAATTAATTAATTGGATTTGTTATTTATATTCCCGAATTAATTAATTGGATTAATTAATTCACGGACCGGGTTTAATTAATTGGATTAATTAAATATTGGACCGGACCGGGGCCGAGCCCATTTGGGTTTATATAAATATATAGCTAGGGTTTGAGGTCCAAATGGTTTTCATTATTCTTGCTGGCACAAGAGAAAACCCTAGAAGCTGCAATCTTATTCTCTGTGTGGATCACCGTTGGAGGCTGGACAATTGGACAGCTGTGGTGACGAATCAAGGTTGATGGAACGAAAAGAAAAGCAGAAAGATTGCAGGTCTGAAAAAGGTAAAATCTTATCACAATTTCTATCTAAACACAAAGGCGATTCTTGGTGGGAATCGAAAATTATTTTAAATTCCGCTGTGCATGTATAAGTAGATTCCCAACGCTTAACATGTTATGGGTTGCTGAGGGATTTATAAAGCTAATTGCACATAATAATTTGGAGGAAGTGGCAAAGAAGTATTTGGAAGAACTTATTGATAGAAATGTAATTATGGTTCATTACCGGATTTACACTGGTGAAATCATAACCTGCAGCATCCATGACATAATGAGAGAACTGTGCGTGAGGAAAGCTCAGGAGGAAAAGTTTCTTTACATTACCGATCAAAAAGTTGAGATTTCTCTGGAAGTCATGAAAAATCAGTGTCATCTAAGTATTCATCGAAAAATGCAGTATGACATATCAGACATATATGACTCAACTATCCGTTCGCTTCTATACTTCACAGATAGTCTATTGCCAAATTCTCTATGTTTTCAGCTGCTCAAGGTGTTGGAAGCAGGCGATATAAATTTCTCTGAGTTTCCAATTGAAATAGTAAAACTTGTTAATTTAAGGTATATTGCTTTGTCCTACACAGGGATATTCAAGATTCCTGCCTCAATAGCTAAACTTTGCAATCTTCAGACCTTGATTGTTTTTCGAAATTTTAAGGGTAAAATATTGTTACCAGAGGAACTCTTGAAGATGCCACGGTTAAGGCATCTCTTGTTCGATGAAGCTTTCTTGCTCTGTTCTCATGGTCCACAAAATGCGAACCTACAAACACTTTCTGGTGTAATAGATTTCGGATTCACTCAGGAGGCCCTTCAAATAATTCCAAACCTGAGGACGTTGGGAATTTCTTACTATTGTGACCGTGAAACTGGGTTGTCATTATATTGTCTTGAGAATTTAGTCCTCTGCTTGAACAACTTGAAAGTCTTAAGTGCAATTTCTGGAGACATATTCCTCTGCTTCAGAACCTTGCTTTCCCACCAAATCTGAAGAAGTTAACTTTGAGTGGTTGTAGAATTTCTTGGCATAATATGTCTCTTGTTGGTTCTCTTCACAATCTTGAAATTCTCAAACTAAAACACGTTGTCTTTGAAAGCACTTCATGGAAAGCAAAAGAAGGGGAATTTTCTCGATTAAAATTCCTGCTTGTTGACAGGAATTTATTGGAATTCAGGGAAGCCGAGGCAGCACATTTCCCAAGCCTTCAGATCCTATGTCTTAGGCATTGCCCCTTTTTAAATTGCATCCCTTCTGAAATTGGAGAAATTCCAAGTCTTCAGTTAATCATCTTGTATGAATGTCGGTTATCTGTTGTTATTGCGGCACATTCAATGCTAGAGGAGCAACAAGAGTTGGGAAACGATGACCTTGAGGTTCATGCCTTTTCATATTCAGATGGAAAAACTTACCATGGCATCTCCAATCGTAAGGTAAAACTTACCCTTTGGGCATAAAGTATCTGTAAAGAAAAAAATTTCATTGTGCATTAGCCGCAATAGTGAGGACACTTTTTTTATATAACTTTTGTCTTTCAATGCACTGCCTCACATGCATGCCAATATGGATGCTCATTAAAGTTCTCATAGGTGATAATTTTTCATAAAAGAGTGATAGCAAAAGTCGAACTTCGTTGTTTCATCTACTCCTATACTATGTTAAATCTACAATATTTTGATTACTACGATACTTCGTTAACCTAGTTTAATATATTAAATAAAGAGGGGCTAGACATATACAATTAAATATAAATTTTTTACCCCTTCATTTTTTTTCTTGTTTTGACTCAAAGAATCTTTATTGCATGGATATAGCTTGATTTCACTCAAAGAATAATAATAATAATAATTAGGTGATATATAGCCTAATTTCTTACAGAAGATCGCCCCTAAGTTTAGTCCCCTTCAAATAATTTTAACTTTTAGGTAATTTGGTCAACATGGTATCACGTAAAGCAAAATATTAGGTTCAAGCATACCATGAGAAAATGAATTCAACTTTAAATTGGGAATGGTGAATTTAGATTTGGGAAACATTAGTTTAATCAACTTTATCAATTCTTTTTCTCCTTGACATTCATTTTTGCAGATGTATGCAGCACGCCAGAAACGCATCATAGAGTACAAACTCTGGTAAGTTCCGTGAGTCGTTAATTTAAACATATATAGCATTCATCGATTAATTTTTAATTATGTTAGAACATTTTTTACTAAACTTTTGGTTTGCTGCTAATTATGTTATTCTTCATTTTTGAAATTAGCTATTGCAGAGACATAGATTTCTTTGCCTGACGTATGTGTTCAAAATCGGAAAATTTCAACTGCTGTCAATTAATTTTTAATGAAATTTTAAGTGTTACAATAAACTTTAATTTGTTTCAATCGAGTCCCAAATTTCAATTTAGTGTTCTTATCTTTCTTAACTACAATATAAAATTTCAAACAATTAAGATTTTATTTTTCTTGAAAAATTTATATTGGTTGAAAGGGTGGGCTCGATCATGGAAGGCACTTCATGGCTTCGTTCTTTTATTTTCTCTTAGCAAACGTACAATAATTTATATGCCTCTGTCAAGAGTTATGCAGATTATGAGAGAGACTTTGAAGTAAAACGTCAGATGCCTTCAAAACGGTAAGCTAATTGAGTCCTTTGTGTCGAACTCTAGGCTTTCCCTTTTATAATGGTTCCAATCGAGGGTTTTCTCCTCCTATTCTAAAGCCTTTTTTCTTTTTGTATTTAATGATAATAATTTTCTAAGTTTTAGTCTACTTTAAAATGTAATTCTGAATCTAACAAGGGACACCACGTGTACGTTGGTAGTTAAATTTTCTCTCTTTGTTTTGTAACTTAAAGCAGTATAATACACAATATTGGGTCGAGGTTTGATGTTAACAAAGAGAAAAGTGTCAAAGATGAAGGTTGGGTTTTGAATTACTTAAATACCATTTACTATTAAAAATTAATAAATCTATATGAATTAAGTAGATGTACAAATTTTATTGATAAAAGTTGAACATGGTTAGGATGTAATTAACAAAGGTCTTGAATTTATGCACTAAACTTTATTATCTACTAAAATGAAATTGTCCTGCACCATCATTCAATTTAATAATTTTGAATTTTATTCATGGCTATTTTTTATTTTCGAGTGTAAAGAAAATTTTGTAAGATCATAGGTCGAGCAGGGCCCAACACAATGTAGACCCTCCTAAGCTAGGTTTGGGGTAGAAAGTTATTCAGGTTTTACAAAAGTGGTAATGTGATTTATCAAATTCCTATACGATCTAGAATTCAAGTTATCAAATTTGTCTTAATTTATGGAACTATTTATGAATTGTAAATTGTCTGTGCATGAATATACATTTCTGAAATTTAAGTAGTTATATATGTTTTGATGCATTGGCTAATAAAATCAATTGTTTGAACTTCCCACTATAGATTTTGGAGGAAAGCTAATATGATGCAAAAGGAATTAGACTTTATGGCAAAGTGAGATCGGTGCAAGCAAAAAAGGGCAACTTCTCGATTTCGAGTAAATTCCTTTGTTTAGGCTTTTGTTTATATATATATAATATTATTTTTTTTTTTGCCTTTTTTGATAATTTCTGTTTTTGTTATATCTTAATCAAATAAATTCATAATTGAATTCTATTTGTTGGAGGATGATTCAGATGATTAGGACTTTCAATTTTAGTCATTATCTCGATTTCTTTTTTCATTTTTGGAAAAAATCTTTTTATTATTATTATTATTTATTTTTTTTTGAATTTCCTTAGGGTTTTCGCTATATAAAGCATTATAAACCCTTTTGAGGCGGCATTGATTGAAAGAAATAAAAACTTTCTTGAGTTTTTCATCTTTGTAAGATTTATTCATCTTTCATATAAGTTTCGCTACATCAAAAGCACAAGATTAGACATTGTTGAGGTAATTTTGATATATGTGCCAATTTTGCTGAATAATCTTCATGTATCTATTGCATGCATTTATAGTATTTACAACGGTATATAAGGAAGGAAATAAATATGTACAATTGGAATAAAATCCCTAAACTAATCTCCTAATTTCTGTGATTTGTCAAGACTTATTCATGAAACTAAATAAACCTTTAGTACCCCTCTCAAATTGGTGTTGGTGAGTCCACAAACATCTATTTGTTACGAGAAAATTAGGACGGAGACGGGTCAAGGATTTGGTAAAATATCTGTGACCTGTTGTATGGAGGAAACATGGGAAAGAGCAATGATCATGGAAACGTTGGCATACAAAGAATTAGCTACAACATGAATAGAACTAATGTTGTCACCATGAAGAGGTGAAAGCTATAATTGGAAAAAATCAATTTCTGCTAGAAGACCATGCAATCACACAATCTCAGAACATGCAGCTGACATAGCACGTTATTCAGCCTCAGTGAAAGACTTGAAAACACAGTCTTATTTCTTACATTTCCAACAAATGAAAGCATCACCAGAAAAATACACCATCCAATAGTAGATCGATGAGAATCAGGACAACTAGCCTAGTCAGTAACACTATAAGTGATAAGATCAAGACACATTTCCCTATGAAAGAGCAAACCACGAAAAGGAGTCCCAATAAGATAGTGAATAATGTGTTGGATAGCTACCAAACGAAGATGACGGGGGCATCCATAAATTTGCTGACAGTATGGACTGTTAAAGAAATATTTCAATGTGTAATAGTGAGATAGATGAAACTACCCACCAACTTTCGATAAAGAGTGGGATCAAAAAGTAGATCGTCTTCGTCTTTTCGATATTTGACATTAAGTTCCAATGAATTATCAATAGAGGAGGCTTCAAATAAATCACCCAACTGAATCAAGTCCTAAATATATTTATGTTGATTCAAGAAAATACCATGTGGTGCAATATAAACTTCTAAACTAGGAGACTAGCACGAGAACAGTGTCAACAGTACCCTTTGAAGAAATAAAGATGCGTCATACTGGCTGTGAATAAAGGAGAACTCCAAAAGAGTGCGATAGAACTACTCAAACCACGCTCGAGAGACCTACTTAAGACCATACAAAGAACGTTTTAGCTTATATGCAAGTCAGCTGAGGGTAGAAGTATACCAGTTTAAAATTATGAACAAGCCTTTCAATTTCACAAATTGCGTGACAATCCCTTTCTTTAAAATTGCAAATTGACCCTAAAAATTAAATTGCAAATAAGGGCTTGTAGTTTTGTAAATTTCAACAAAAGCCCTTATCTCCCAATCAACTTACCCTATACCCGAAAGAAATTTTCCCTCTCTTTGTTGTAGCAGTAACAACTAGCACTAGTCTAAAAAAGTAACGACAATGTGCCATCGCTATCACACAGAGGTGTCGCACCGCTTGGTCCAGTAGTCGGCGATTAACAAAGTAACAACGCTGTGTCGTCAGTGTCATACAGTGTGGTGCACCACCTCGTCCAGCAGTATTGATGACAAGCGCCACATCTAACTGTTGTTGTTTCTTCGCCACCTTATACGAGGGCAGCGTGTGACTGAGAGCTCTACCACCCAAGTCAGTGACAACCATTGCCGCCAAATCACCATTGGCCAACTGCTGTTCCGACCCATTTTTTGATCCAAAAATTATTTTCCTTTCAAACAGATTTTGAAGATGAAAATTAATTTTCTCAATAGCTAAATCATGAAAAATTAGCAATCAACTATTTATTATTTCCAAAGATTCAAACACAATCTCTAACAAACACAAAACATTCTAATCCTCTCTCAAAACTCCAAAGTAGCTCAAAGCGTATAAAAGTCATATATGGTATGTTTGTATACCGTATATGGAGCCATCGTCGTGTATAGTATAGCATGTGAAGTGAGGCTTAGGCTGTATAGAGGCTCTGATATCACTATCGAAAATTTAGTTATCATGCAAAGTGAAATTTAAATAATATTTCAATTCCCACCAAAGATTCTCTTTGTATTAGATAGAAACTTTTGTAGGAATTATACAGTTATTGAATTATGCAAACTCATTTGGTTATCTTGAAAACTAACAATGACGACTTGAAATTCATAAATGTACAATTGCCCTACCTCTAATGAAAATTCACACAAGAAACAATAGTGAGATAATTATGGTTTCTCTTTTCTTGTGCTAGCATGACAATAATTGTGTTATTGTGTCTTTAAACCCCATCAGTTCATTGATAGAAGTTTAAGTGGGCTTTATTCATTCCTTAAACTTAACACAGTCCAATATTTAATTAATCTAATTAATTAACTCGGATCTATTAACAAGCAACTCAACTAATTGTCCAATGCTCGTCAATTAATTAATACAAAATCATTCTTCTAGGTCTCATTTTGTATGTGACCCTTTAGAGATGTCTAATGATGTGAATTATTATTTTGACCTAATTAGAATTGATAAAATTAAAATATCCCATTTTAGTTTTTCGTCATTTCATATCCATAATCTCAAATGGACAAGTAACAATGTGTAAGGGTAACACATGTGGTGAAAAATGTCACGTGGTATGATAAAATCAAATTTGTTCATTTACCTTGAAACTATAACCCCTTTGTCCATATGATCCAATCAATCACAAGATATGGAAGTGTAACAATCTCAATAATCAATCATATCTTTCATCCAACTCTTAAATCAATATAAGTCAAAAACTCTTTTCAATTTATGAGACACATTGACCAGGGAATTCATTATCTACTTAACTGAATAAAATATAGATTTTAATCTCTTACTATTTAATAGTGACGAATCCACTGTTAATCATTTACAACATTCATATGATTCTTGACAAACCCTAATGATGTTGTACTAGCGACTATTGGAAAAGCAACATCCAATACCACCAAAATATGACTGTTCCCATCTATGGCACTATGATGATCTCATGTTGAAGGACCAATTTCACTATCGAACATTAGAGATTAGTCATTGATACTTAGATAGTAATCCATTTAGAATCCCTCCAATGGGTCTCTAGTGTTTTGTTCTAGCAAAAAATTCATGTATTCATTTGAGTATCACCACGCCTGTAAGATCAGTTATTTACTTCACAAGTAAAAAATGTCACACGTGAAGGTCTATTTGTAATAATGATATTCATGCCTTGTTATTACTAATGGACATGGATAATTTAAGATTTGTAATTTGTATCTCTCAATTACAACTCTTTGCGATTAACAAAGCCTTGTTCTACGAAATCTATTATTTAATTTATTAGAATATTAATTTGATTAAATAATACATAAGTCAATTTTATATTAAAAGTATTTATGTCCAAATTCGATTGGAGTTGGGACATAACCCTTATGGTTGCAACTTGGAAAATCAAGTAGACATTTTTGAAACAATTTAAAGCTCGCTAGAATGAATTTGTATCAATATAGAAATTTCTTAAACACTTGGAACACGGCATTAGGAGGGGCTATGTCAAAGATTTTACACAATGTTTCCAATGTTTTGCTTCCCCACCATGTTTCGAGAGAAATAAGGAGTGATTATATTTCTCCAATCCTTGTCCATTCATAACAAGATATAGGCAACTGACTTGTCATTGTCCCAGAAATTAACCAGAGTGAAGATGAAGAAGGTCGATAAGCATAGACTTGTGATAAAATTTCGAGGAATTGATAATATCCCCTACCTACTAGAAGAGAACTATAACGATCCAATTTACAACTTATCCATCCAAAGATGATATCCATGAAGAAAGGACCTGAGAATGATTAGATACGCAACCAAATATTTGATTCCACATTAATATGATGTCGATATTTCAATTGTTCGACTAGTGAGAAATCTATCATTCAGTTAGTTTCTCCGTAGCAATAGTAGATAAGCTTGAGGAAGGCTTACATATTCCGGTTATTTTGAATGTAGATTCCCAGACTCGTGTAAACACTAATGCGAAAGGTTTCAAGTAAATATGGAATGTAGTGATTGTACATTCCACTAACGAATTACCTTCCAAAGATGGAAGACACCAATTAAATTTTCAAACAATAATATTTGCATCGAATTTGTGGGCTGAAACTTGGGCAGTTAGTTGCTTCAAGGATATTAAGATAGAACTAAATAAGTTAATGATCTAAAAACCTTTTTGAATTATTGAGACTTTCATTTTGTTCAAAAATGCTGCTGGTTTTGAACTACTCCATTTGTGGAACAAACGATGAAGACGAACTCTTCGAGTTGCTAGCCCCTTAGAATTGATAATTTAAATTTGTAGTTCACGTCGAAATAGCTTCATTCAAGAAGGGAAGGTAGTTTTCACATCCAAATGGGCGCCTCAAGCTTTCAAACATGGAATGTGGGGATCATCGAAATTTCATGATTGAATTTCCCTCAATGGAGAGTATATTAATATAACGTTTCCATCTATTTTTTAGGGTAGTTACTTTAAAGATTTTTTGCTTGATGCAAATTCAAAGATAGGATTTGCGAAACAAAATACTTAAATCCAACTTTCTGAATTTATGATACTGCAACATTACCCTTAAATACGATCCACTGTACCATTTGTTATGGAAATGAGAGGCATCTTCACAGGGTCGGTCCTGTGATTTTCAGGGCTTGAGGCAAAGTCTGTAAATTAGGTCTCCAGTAAAAGTAATGTAAATACAAAATTCAATAGTGTATTATGCGACCCATTACTAACTTAAAGACTAACATTAAAACAACAGCCAAATATATTATAGAAAAGATTTATACTATAAACCATCAAAATCAACAATGTTTCAAACAATTAGTTAAATACTATTTCTCTTACTATTTTAGAGGCAAAAAATTAGTTAAATACTATTTTAGGTCAGAATCTGAAAAAATATGTAGAAAAATTCGAAGATTTTATCTTGGTCTTGATGATCAAACAAAAATTAAGATGAGTTTTTTAGTACTTCTCTAAGTAGAGCTTCATTATCACATTGAAGAGTTTCACAGTTGAGTTTAAGGGCATCATAATTGGCTTTGAGAAGGCCATAATCTATCTCTAATTGTTTAGTCTTCCACCGTGCACGGCGGTTTTGGAACCAAACCGCCACCTGCCGTAACCTATCATTCTATCAAATTATGTCATTCAAATTAACTATAAACTGTTTTACACATGATAGGAGATAGCATTAGGAAAATTTTCTATGTACGGTAAACCTTACACTATGTCTCTGCATAGCATTAGGCAAATTTTCTATATAGCATTAGGAAGATTTTACTCATGTCTCTGCATTTTCAAGAAAGTAACCATGTATACAGTATATTACTCATGAACTAACTATATATATCACTTGGAAAAAATCTTATAACTTTCATCGTTCTATCAACAATGATCCAAATACCATTTTGTATCCATTTTGAGTACTTCGAACCCCAAATGAAAGATATGTGAGGTAACTACTTCCATTTTAAAATTTACAATCTCTGCAAAGCTTCAAATGTTCTCTTCAAATAAAAATATATACCTTCAATTTTTGTGATCGGTAAGTAATCATGTTTCTCACCATGTGATAACATTAAAATTCCTAAATGCTAATACCAATATAACTATCTTCAAAAATTAAAACATAACCCAAAATTTATCATTCAACTCCAGAACACTTTCCAAACCCTAGACATAAACCATGATCATAAATCAAACTCATCATCTTTAGATACAAAAGGAAATATTTCCTCAAAATTTAATAAGTTTTGAGCTCCCGATGAAAAATCTTTTTATATTTAATCCATGAAAATGTCATGCTCTTATTTCATAGAGATGTCGTTGACCTATCACCAATGCATAATCCCTCTTGTATATCGCATAAAGACAGAGAATCAATTGATTCATGGTAAACTCAAATCCCTCGATGATGTATTATTTGACAAGCAATTAATTTTTCTGTATTTTGTGATGAGAAGGTTCAGTGGATGCACATTGACGTGGCAGGTCTGGCTTGGAATGATAAGAATAAAAGAGAACCAACCACACCCCACAACTTTTTAATACGGAAGAGCACTGTCGAGGAATCAGAGGCAATTTCCTCTGGTGATCAAGAGCCCATGTGGAGTAGCATTTGAAGCGGCGGCTGTTAAACTAATATGATCATCAACTTAGATAGAAACTTAAAAATAATCAGATTATTGTTTTATTAGGTAAAACTAATAACATACATATATACGCATAGGCACACCTGCCTTATTATTTAGCTTTGTATTTTCTTTGCTAGAGGCTTTTGATTGTGACCATTGTTTTGTGATTTTGGATATTTGTTGATTTTTAATTCGCCTGTGCATTATGTAAGAGCATGTCAAATCCTATGCTTAATATAGTTTTGAGTTGGGCTTTCAATCAGTTTTGGAATTTTGGTCATTGCACAGGTTTATATTTAAAAAACAAAAAAAATAAATTTTAGGGGAAAAAAAGGAGATTTACGAACTAAAATTGCGGTGGAGAAATATTATTGCATAAATTCTAATTCCCGACTGAATTTTTCTTGGTCAGTAAATGGTGACTTTTCCTGACCAATTGCAATGGTTGGCCAATGTCTACTACCACAACTTGTGATTTCATGAGAAGTAGTACTTCCGACCAGTATACGACTTTTTCTGACCCAAAATATCGTCACAAAAAAGTTGTATATTTACTGACTAACATAATTTTGGTAAGTAAAAAACTCTACATTTTTCGACTAACATGTACTCTAGTTGGTGAAAACTTTTGCTGGCTTACTTTTAGCTACCAGCTGCCGATCAAAATTTCTAGTCAGTGAATGGATTTACTGTCTAATATTGGTCTTTTAGCAACCAATTTTTTCCATCAGTGAGACTCTTATTTCTTGTGGTTGTTAACTATTCCTTTTTCTATTAGGTCGACGATGTAATATTAAGAATAAGGATGATTATATTGCCACCATGAATATTTTTTTCTGCCACACTTTTAAACATGTTTTCAGACTTAAATTGTTACATAGCAAAATAAAATAAGCAATCACAAAATAGAACATTCATAATTTTTTCTTTCCTCTCTTATAGTCTTACATACACCCCAAGTATCACAAATATTAACCTTAACCTACAAAATTTATAGTAAAACATCACACACATATACCGACCTTAAAGATGGATGATTATGACCTCGTTTATAAAGATATGAGTTGTATAATTATTCCTAGTCAACAAGTAGGTTATTCTTATTATTTTGTGTTGGGTTTTTGATACCCAATAATCCGGGTGATGATTTAAAATAGTTGACAGATTATTTATAGACACCATGGACTTGGCTCGCTCGAAGACGAACTGCACATTTGAATGGCCCAAGTTTTAGTTAGTGTTTGGCTTTGGGATATTAGTGTGGGTTTGGAGTAATTGGTGATCCATTCTTTAGTTTGTTGGGCTACTTGGTCTTGGCCCAAATGGGGAGAAGAAATGTCTTTGGCCCATGTTGTTGACCTAAACCAACCCTTTTATATGTATTATGCTCCCAGTTGTTTTTTCTTATGGTGTGTGGCTGTGTGTGAGTTCAGGGAGAGAAGGCCAAGAGAGAGAGATGGCCAAGAGGTGAGGAGAAGTCGGGTTTGGTAAAATTTGAGCCGGGTTTGGGGAAAATTGAGAGAGTTTTCACCATTGTTGCTTTTGTTTCTTCCCGTCATCACCATCATCCATTCTCCTTTGTGGGAATTGAGAAAACCAGAGCTGTCCAATGTGAAGGTGAAAGTCTTGGGTTGAGCCGAGGTAAATCAGTGTTCGTTTGATTGTTTTCTGAGCCCGGAATCAAGATTTATCGAGAGATTTCTGCGACAAATGATATCAGAGCTTGTGTTTTTGATAAATCTGTGATTTTTGGGGATCAAGATGGGATGGAAACTGGCCACAATCAAATATGAAATTGGGTAGAATTCTGGACAAAATTTGTGAAAAATTCAGATCTGTTTTTGCGTTTTCTGGCGAAATCAAAAAGAGTTTGGAGAAACGGACACCACCATTGGACTGTGTAGGTGGAGAGAAGCCAGAAGAGTGGTGCATGGAGATCTGGCTAGGGCATGTGGAGGCACGTCGAGTAGATTTCGACAATGGTGTCTTCAGATAGAATGTTGGCGTAGATGAGGCGGACCCTGCAGTGTTATCGAATTTCAGTTTTGAGTAATGCATGAAAGTTGGATGATTTTTCCCTTGGACGTTTAGGTGCCGGGTGCTGTTTTTGTGTTGCTACGATTATCGGTGACTTTAGGATGAACAATGACGATCCTAAAGTGGTGAAAAATTCGCATCTCTCGATATTTACGGACCTTCATACGTGATCCACTCGGTATCGTGTTCTTTACCTTTTATTATTGCAGTTAAAATTATTGTGTAGGTTAATTATTTATTTTTCCACATTAGAAATCATCATGTGAGGTGACGTTAGGTTTGGGGTTACCGTGAAGAGGTAACCATTGCCTATTACTAGACCAAGGAATTACATGTTATTTATTTGCTTTAATTTTTTGTGAATTTGTTGCAAATTTTTTATACTTGAGAATTGCATGTGACCTTAAGAAAGTTTATTTGATCATTCTATGTGAATTATACTTTGCTTGTGGTCATTATTTGGTATTGACGGCAAATGTAGGTATAAAGTAAGTGCGAGAAATAAAATATGTTTTAACTGTGGTAAAATTTGGATATGGTGAAAGAGATTGTCCAGGAGAATAATAAAAAGAAAGATAATATGAGATTTGAGGCGAATGTGACTTTAGGGTATAGTGGTGATCCTAGTGAGGTTTATGAGAGAGTAAACCTAGTTATTGCATGTCCATCTATGTGTGATCCTTTCTGCATGTGTGTGTTTGCCTAATTTGTTGCATGATAGTATGCTGCATTTCAATACGTTTGATATGTGATTTGCATGAATTTGGGATAATATGATTATTTGGTGTAATTGCTTGCATGCATAGTCGGTTAAGATACATTAGCAGTGGGTTATATGTCTTTCGGTAAGGTGGAGTATAGATGCCTGAAGGTGCATTGGTGATATGCATGGGGATGTAGAGTGTGACATTTAGATCATGAGTGGAGATGTGATCAAATGTGTAGAATCTTTTATTTGTGAAAGAGACCCTGTACAGGTGGAGTGTGAAAGAAGCACTTCAATCATTTCTACAAGGTGGAGGCCCATTATCCACGTAAGTTGAGATTGACAATGAGCTACCACCTAATGAATATATTGAGTATTTCGGTCCAGACTACACTCTTCATGCTCCAACATGTAACATGGAAAATAAGAATTCTTGTGAATCCTTGAATAAAATTAGAGAAAAGATCCTTGATAATCTCTCGAAACTTCAGCATGCAACAAGCGTACAGTTCCAAGAACGACCTCCTGACACTGAACTTTTACAGGTTCATAATTGCAACTGTTTCCTTAAAGTATTATAGGAACCAAATTTTTGTCAAATATAAATCCTTCATGTTGTTTATTTAGACATCTAAAAATAACAGATTCTGGTTATAAGTTTGCCAATGTCTTCTGTTCACAAAATAATTCTCTCGATTTAAAACTACCGCGAGTGTACGAATCGTAACAAGTAATAAAGTGGATTTTTAAAAGTCCGAATATCGTCCCACAGAATCTAATTGAGTAAAAATATGGTCCAAATGCAAAAAGCCCTAATTTCAATTAAAAAACCTAATTTCTCAATTAGAAACCCTAATCTCGAAATTTTTCTAATTAAACGATTCAAACACTCAAGTAAATGAAATTATGCAAATTCAAAAGCTAATTTATGGAAATGAATCAAAATAAAATCACTAGGATCACGAATCCCTAATTGAAGCTATAAAAACCCTAATTTCATAAAATCAATGACCCGATGGAAATTTGCCAATTCAATGTTCCTAAACCTATCCAACATATTCTCTCGATATATATTAGACCTATTCTTGCACACCACCAGCCTATATCTCTATGGATGATACAAATATACAAGAATGCATGTGGTTTTGTGAACAATTAGAGAATTGCATAAAGCATAGGGGTATATCTCTATCCCTTATCGGACCCTATGTTGATTTACACCTTATCGGACCTATTCCACTTCTCTCGAATGCAAGAAATAAGTCATCAACACTACACAATCATTGGCCACTAATTGCGGAAGAAAATCAATGCATATAAACAATCAAATTGTCCAAACGAATCTATATATTAAATTCATGAAATATGGAATTAAAATAACAAACAATGGTTTATAGATCACCTAGTGAATTGAAAATCTAGCCTAGAATATTCATAATTACCGAATAACAAATGAAATTAATAAATTGAAAGAATAGCACTCGTATGAAAATTTCTTGAAATCTTGAATGAAGCCTTGAAAATCCGCTTGAATTCTTGTGGAATTGGCCTCAAGATCATGTTTCTTGCCTCCAAAAGTTGTAATTTTCTTCTCCCTGAACGTTCTATCCTATTTCTGATAAATTTTGGCTTTTATATCATGTTCTCACGGAGCCCCGAAAGAGTTTCAATTAAAAACGCAAGTTCAGAATTTTTTTTGGTTGTTATAGCCATGCAGCCACATGGTTCAAGTGAAATGGCTATATGAAATCCTTGCAACCTTCGTGCGGCCGCATGCCATAGTTCTGTGTGGCCGCATGGTTGTAACTTTCTACCTTGCTGTTTTGGTCCCTGAACTTCGTTTTCTCTTTTCTTGATCTCTTTTTTTTCTTTCCTTTGTTCTTTCATCAAATATTGACTCCTAATTGACGTTTGGGTCAATCAATTCCTTGATCACTTGCTCGGCTCTTTTTTTGATTAATTGCAATTTAGTCCTTCATCTTCCACTTTTCTTCAATTCAGTCCAATATTACTTCTTTCTTCCTCTGATCGTCAGTATCATCCTCAATCTCATACTTGGCATATTTTCATTCTCGTTTTGCACTTTAGCTCAACTTTCAAATATTTGCACCTCTGGTCCCCAAACTATCGCTTTGTTCCATTTTGGTCATTTTTCAGCTCTTTTCTTCTGAATTTCATCTTTTTCATAGAAACACTTACATTGCATGAATTTAACGAGATTAAGTCACAATTCAACTATTTTGTCCATGTTTAAGTCATGTTTGTAAGCTAAATAAGTGTGTAAAAACACACTTATCAAATCCCCCAAACTTAAACTATTGTTTGTCCTCAAACAATGTAGTGACTTAATGCTAAACAAACATGGCTTAATAGCTTGCCGTGTCTCAAGATTGGAACTTAGTAATAATAATATAAACAATATCAAAAGTGCGAGAATTGAATCAACGTGTACTCATCAAATGCAATACTCAACGTGTGTGTGTGAACTCATGCCAACATATCAAGCTTATGATTAGTTTATTCCCGACCCATAGTGGTCAAATTTATCCTTACATCACTCGAGAGATACACAACCCCCAAATGTATTCTTTTCACTCAATTACTCCGGGGTGTATTCTAAGGTTAGGAGTTTAAACAATTTTAATCCTTACCCTCTCTTAATTTGGATAGATTTTACCATTACAAGTTCACATATCAAAAAGTAGAGACTCTCCTTATTTTGATTGCTTCAACCTTTAGGATTAAACTAAGCTACTTGCCTCGCATCAAGGTTATAGTTCTATCAACCAAATGTCCAATAAGGGCTTTTTTGTGTGTGTCATCTTCTCATTTGCTTCCTATATAACCCATGTAACGAGCTTTAGGCGATGACTCCCAAACCAGTTGGCTTTAGGGCACCAGGTTTTAAACCCTTGTAGTCTTATTCACTCAAGTTATAAAGGCTCGATAAGATGACTTTTTATCAATTTCTCCCTTTTCTTGCTTTCTATATGACCCTTGTAACGAGCTTTAGGCCGATGACTCCCAATTGGTATTAGGTCATCAGGTTTTAAACCCTTACAGATTTACTTGCTCGAGTCATAAAGGCTTTTGAGAGAAGTGATGATTTTCCAATTTTTATTTTATGCTCCTTCTTTGTTTTTCTAGACATTTGACTTCCAAAAACATCCTCAACTTAAAGCTTTCACCTATTTCTCACCTTCCGGGTCTAAACAATCCACACAGTATAATTTCATGCACGGAGCCCCCACTTATCTTCATGTTTCCCTATAATGGCTCAACCATTTCCAAACTATCTCAAAGTGGTATTACGGGTTAATGTTATAGAGGGTTATTCTAAGTTTCTCTTAATTTATTCTAGCATTCCAATCAATAACTTAACACGTGAAGCATGAGTGGTGTGCAAAAGAATGTTAAGCAATGCAATCAACAAGTATTAGCAAATTAAATCCTGTACTAAATCCATAGTTTCTAGTTTATACATGTCCAATAATCACATCATAGCCGGCAAGGCTACCAAACCTACACAAGCATGCAAAAGTTCATCAAGACTCACTCATCAAGCATGCATCATGCAAAAACTTGTCAAAATTAACGATGAATTGTGAATATGCAAAATAATTACATGCCGAATATTTGTTTGAAATTATGTTACCATCCCCCAAACTTATACGATACATTATCCTCAATGTATGTAAAGTTAAAAATGGCAAAATTGAAAACATGGACACAACTTGGCAATAAGAGATTAACAAAACTCCGCCGATCAATTCGGTGGCTGTGGTGTGAAGCTGGGACCCGCAGCATCATCTTCAGGAGGAGATGGGAGGCGAGATAGGAGCAACTCAGACTGCTGTGCTTGCTCGGCCTGAATGGCTTGAAGCCCACTTTCCATACTTCTCAAACGATCCCAAGTTTCATTCACACACTACTGTATGCCATCCTTCTCCCAGCATACATGTTGAACCTACCATTCATAGTCTCTACTTCCCTTCTTGCAGCTGTGGCTTCATTCATAGCGCCTTTTGTATAGTCTCGGGAGGAGTAGAGGTCTCTCTATACTTTTTCAACAGTGGTGGTCATCGTCTCGAACCTCTGTTGGAGATTTTGTATATCCCTGCTAGTTCCAGTGGCGGTGGCAAATATATGTCGAAGTAGCTCTATTTCAGTTGGTTGTGGCGGGGCTTGTGGCAGGTGTATATCTTTAGCTACTTGTCCTTCTTCCTGTACATTATATCTTTGTTGCTCAAGTCGGTCTTGTTCTCTCTTCCTCACCCTAGCTCGTTCCTGAGCTTCAAATATTATGAGCTTTATCAGTGGGCTTAATTTCTCAGGCATCTCCCCTGCCTCAACCGTAACACTGGCGGCGAGACATATCCCGCTAATCAGACTAGGGAAGATCATCGAAGACCGCCTATCTCCCCAGGTCCCCAAATTTTGTATCTGGTCATAGACAAGAGTAGCTAAATCAACTTTGCATCCCCGGACTAAATGATATATGAACCCAGCAGTTTGATCCATGAAAGTTGTCAGATGCGATGTGGGTTCGATATTATGGCACATGAAGACCCAGAGGATTGCTATGGAGGGAGTAAGCTCAGTTTGATGCCATTCTGCAGTGGGTAGGGGCCAAACATTTTCTCTTCCCAAGAAAACCTTCGCCACTTCATTCCAATTGAATTGAGTGAGAATCAGGACCACATTGTCCAAATTAAGATTGTAGAAGTCATGAATGACGGCTAGGGAGAACATTATCCACTTACCTCGTACCCACGTCTGGTGTAAGTGTTCAGAATCCAGAGTCTCAATTTCACTATTGAAGTTTGCATAAAATTTGCATACTATACTTTCATAAACTGGGTGTGGCTTTTCTACAATCTTATCCCATCCACAAATTTGTATCAGATTTATCAACTCAAAACCACGGAAGTCCTCTAATCGGACCTGTCTCTCTGGTATCATGCCCCAACGGCGTATTATGTTCTCGTATCGAGCTAATGTTTCTGCATCTCGAAATCTTCGTACACCTCCTATTAGCTCTCTGGTGTGGGTTGTACTGGAGGAGGAACCAACTTTTTCTTTTCCCTTTGATGTTCTCTTCGGCGTTATCCTACAAAAGTAAGGAACAAAGTGTATCAAGTTCTTGAAATAAGAAAACGATAAAGAATATCATTGACATGCAAGAATCACCCAAACTTTCTTAAAAATGTGTGCAATATTCAACATATGGAAATGTAACATCAATATTGCATTAATGAGAAAAACTCAAAACTATGGCTCTAACATGCACTTTTTGAAAATTTGACCCATGACTAAGTGACCATCTTCAGCCCCGAGCATCACCGAAAAATATTGAAATTTCCCCAGAAAAGGTCTAGACATATGAAAGTACTCATTGTGTTCTAGCATATATCCAAATTTCACTACAATCGGAGGTCGTTTGGTTAGGAAAATACATGGACGAAATTAGTGACGTGAGTTGACATTACTTAGCAATTATGTGTTTATGTGCACAAATATGTGAGGCGAATGTGTTCTAATGAAATTCCATGAGATTTTTCGTCTATTACGCCTCACAATAACAACGTAAATCATCACACAAATGAAAAGTCCAAAATTTCAAATCATATGTCTCATTGACATTTAATCAAACACGTTGTGTGCATTGGGAATTCCTTACAATTTGTTATTGATCTACACTTAGAGCTAATCCACAAATCACAACTCAATCTCATTTCAACACTCAACCAATTCAAAAAATTCATAAAATCAAAGAAGTACTTCAATCATTGCATAGAAAGTTAAATTTCTTACCTTGAGAGCTTTGTGTGAGATGAAGGTGGAGAATTTTGCTTCAATGTTCTTGATATTAATGCCAATGAAGAGAATAATGCGCTTGGATGAAGAGTGGATGTGTGGGTGATTGATTGTGCTCGTGTGAAGGTGGATTGGGGGGAAAAGATGAGAGTGTTCATGTGCAAGTGGAATGGGGGGAAAATGGGGTGGGTTTTGCAAGTGACGGGTTATTGTACACCATGCGACCGCATGGTGTAATTGATGCCCCCCTTTTTGTGTTTCGATAGGGGTCCATGCATCTTGTCCATGCGGCCGCATGGACAAAACAAAAAATAATTATTATTATTATTTTTTTCGACTTGAAAGGAAATATGCTTATCGAAAATTTGGCTCCAAAATCAATTCTTTAGAAAAGTTTTTGAAAAGCATCTCGAAAAATAAAATAAAACGAACGACTTTGAACCACGAAATGCATTATTTCACACTCAAACACCCAAAACAATTTATTTAGCCCTGACTCATGCAATTATAAGCGTGTAGTACCTAGACTATCATGCGTGAATGATCGATGACCTAGTAAAACATACGAAATTTAAACAAATTCCTAAACTAATGCAATAAAATAAATTGAAGGATACAGTGGGTTGCCTCCCACCTAGCGCTAGTTTATAGTCGATAGCTCGACTTTCCTGTATCTTCTTCATGTTGGATTGTTGAGTTGCACAGTGGACTTCTGCTTAGGGAAGTTACAGCCCCAATAATGTTTTAGTCTTTGCCCATTAACGATGAATGTGCCTTTGTTCTCGTGACTCACTTCAATAGCCCCGTATTGCATTACCTTAGTTATGGTATAGGGACCCGACCACCTTGTTCTTAGCTTTCCTGGGAAGAGTTTGAGTCTAGAATTGTACAATAACACTTTCTGGCCAACTTCAAACTCTTGCTTTTGAATGTGTAAATCATGTCATCTCTTGGTGCGCTCCTTGATCAACTTTGAGTTCTCGTAAGCTTCCATTCTCAGCTCATCCAATTCATTAAGTTGCAGCAGTCATTTTTCACCAGTAGCCTTAAGATCCATATTCAACTGTTTCATAGCCCAATATGCTCGGTACTCCAACTCCAACGGTAGATGACATGCTTTCCCAAAAACCAGGCGGTATGGAGACATTCCTATTGGTGTCTTAAACGCTATTCTATAAGCCCACAATGCATCGTCCAACTTCTTAGACCAATCTTTTCGGGATGAGTTCACTGTAACTTCCAGTATTCTCTTTAACTGCCTGTTCGAAACTTCAACTTGCCCATTGGGTTGTGGATGATATGGAGTTGCTACTTTATGTTTCACCCCATAATTGTTCAACAACTGCTCTAATTGATGATTTATGAAGTGTTTGCCTCCATCACTTATTATTGCCCTCGGTGTACCATATCTTGTAAATATGTACTTCTTCAAAAACTCTATTACCACTTTTACATACTTGGTAGGCAATGCAACAACTTCCTCCCACTTAGAGACATAGTCAACGGCTACCAAGATGTATTGATTTGAGTACGATGGGGGAAAAGGTCCCATGAAGTCTATTCCCCATACATCAAATATTTCGACCTCCAAGATGTAGTTTAGTGGCATCTCATTTCTTCTTGAGATATTTCCGTTTCGTTGGCATCTATCGCATCTCTTCACATACTCGAATGTGTCTCTGAATAAAGTAGGCCAATAGAAACCCGACTGTAGGATCTTCGTAGTAGTCTTTGATGCTCCAAAATGCCCAGCATATGCAGAAGAGTGACAATGCTCTAGAATCTTCGGTACTTCATCTTCAGGAATGCATCTTCTGACTATCTGATTTGCGCCTCTTCTGTAGAGAATGGGATCTTTCCAAAAGTAATACTTCAGCTCTGCGAAGAACTTCTTTCTTTGATGGCTAAAATACTTAGGTAGAGGAATGGACTTAGCAAGGTAGTTAACAATATCAGCGTACCATGGGACTTTTTCTACTCCTAAAATTTGGTCATCTAGAAAGATTTCATTGATATCAACTAACATCTCAGGTTCATCCCGTTCCAATCTTGATAGGTGGTCGGCTACCACATTTGCACTGCCCTTCTTATCCTTGATCTCAATATCGAACTCTTGCAACAACAATATCCAGCGGATCAATCTCGGCTTAGCATCCTTCTTTGTATAAGGTACTTTAGAGTGGCATGATCTGTGTAGACGATGATCTTAGACCCAACAAGATACGATCAGAACTTGTCAAATGCATAAACCACAGCTAGTAATTCCTTTTCGGTTGTGGCATAGTTGATTTGGGCGTAGTTCAAAGTTCTACTTGCATAGTATATCACATGAAAGATTTTATTCTTTCTTTGTCCCAATACCACACCAACTGCATGATCACTCGCATCGCACATTAGCTCAAAGGGCAAATTCCAATTAGGTGACACAATCACAGGCGCTGTTGTTAGTTTTTGCTTCAAAGTATTGAACGCTATCAAACATTCCTCATTAAAATCAAAAGATACCTCTTTCATTAGCAAGTTGTACAGAGGCTTGGTGATTTTCGAGAAGTCCATTATAAACCTCCTGTAAAACCCTGCATGCCCAAGGAAGCTTCGAACTCCTTTTACTGATGTAGATGGTGGTATTTTCTCAATAACCTGAATTTTCGCCTTATCCACCTCTATCCCCTTTGCCGATACTCTATGTCCCAAGACTATTCCCTCTTGAACCATAAAAAGATATTTCTCCCAGTTCAATACTAAGTTCGTTTCTCTAAATCTTTGCAAAACCAAGTTTAAGTGCTCCAAACACTCATCAAATGAGGTCCCAAAGATCGAGAAGTCATCCATAAAGATTTCAATGAATTTCTCCACCATATCTGAGAAAATTGCCATCATGCATCGCTGAAATGTGGCAGGAGCGTTGCAAAGTCCAAATGGCATTCTTCGGTATGCAAAGGTACCATAGGGACATGTGAAGGTGGTCTTCTCCTGATCATCCGGTGCCACTGGTATCTGATTATAACCCGAATACCCATCCAGATAATAGTAGTGAGAATGGCCTACCAATCTCTCCAACATCTGATCTATAAATGGAAGAGGGAAGTGATCTTTCCTTGTAGCGGTATTTAGTTTGCAGTAATCAATGCAAACTCTCCACCCTGTTACCGTCCTTGTTGGAATCAACTCATTCTTTTCATTCTGAACCACTATAATTCCTCCTTTCTTGGGCACAACTTGCACTGGACTAGTCCATTTACTATCTGATATCGGGTAGATTATTCCAACATCCAGAAGTTTGATCACCTCAGCTCTTACCACCTCCTTCATGTTTGGGTTTAGCCTCCTTTGACTTTCAACCGTTGGTCAAAAATTCTCCTCCATTAGAATTTTATGCATACATAAGGAAGGGCTGATCCCTTTGATAACTGCTATGGTCCACCCAATTGCTTTCTTGTTATATCTAAGCACCCTAAGCAGTTTTTCCTCCTCCACTTCACTAACCGTGTTTGAAATTATCACTGGAAGTGTATTAGACTCCCCCAAGTATGCATATCTTAGGTGTGGGGATAGCTGCTTAAGTTCCAACTTTGGTGGCTTCAGAATAGATGGCTGTGATTTCTCAGGCCCTGTCCCAAGCTCCTTAAAATATCGTTTCCGCGTGTAAGGTGGGTTGGACTCCAAAAATCTTGCACACATTTCTATGTCCATAGAATCAGATTTTGTGGATTGAGAATGTACAATGCAGGCCTACAATACATCTGATGGATTTTGCAGTGTAAATGACTCTTCAATCATTTTATCGATCATGTCAACCCTGAAACAGCTGTTAGTCTCTATTGGCAGTTTCATAGCCTTGAAGACATTCAATGAAACCTGTTCTTCTCCCAATCTCAATATCAATTGCCCATTCTGAACGTCGATCAAAGCTCTGCCTGTGGCCAAGAATGGTCTGCTCAGTATTAAAGGAACATCTTTATCTTCTTCCATATCCAGGATCAGAAAATCTGCTGGGAATATGAACTTCTCCACTTTAACCAATACGTCTTCAATTATTCCTCGTGGATGTGTCAATGATCTGTCAGCCAGCTGTAAGGTCACCATGGTAGCTTTAGCTTCTCCCAATCCTAATTTCCTGAAAACAGACAATGGTATAAAGTTAATACTTGCACCAAGATCACATAAAGCTTTATCAAAATAAACTTCACCAATGGTACAAGGGACAGTGAAACTCCCAGGATCTTTCAATTTTGGCGGGAGCTTTCTCTGAATCCTGGCACTGCACTCCTCTATTAGCATAACTGTCTCGTGATCTCCTAGCTTCTGTTTGTTTGATAGGATGTCTTTCAGGAATTTTGCATAGCTAGGCATCTGAACTAGTGCTTCAGCGAATGGGATGTTGATATGGAGCTTCTTGAAGACTTCGAGAAACTTCTTGTATTGCTATTCCATCTTTTGCTTCTTCAGCCTCTGTGGAAACGGTATGGGTGGCTCATATGGGTTCACAGTTATAGTCTCTTTATCCCTTGAATTTCCTTTATTTGCACTCGGTGTTGGCTCTTTTGTCTAGTCTTCTTGCTCCAAAATCTCTTCTACTTCAGGAGACATCTCTTCTCTATTTGCCTCGGGGTTATTCACTTGTCTCTCAGGTAATTCCACTCCACTTCTCGTTGTTATAGCCTTTGCATGCTCTTTCGGATTGACTTCTGTGCTACTTGGCAAGCTGCCTGGTGCTCTACCTGTTAATGCAACTACTATCTATCCCATCTGAATTTTCAAATTCTTGATGGCTGCATTCTGGTCCTGAAGAGTGGCTTCTGTCCTCTTCATGAATTGGTTGTTCGCCTCCATATATTGGTTTGTCTGTTCCATGAATTTTCCAAACATTTCTTCCAATTGAGGCTTCTTCTCTTGCTGTTGATATTGCCCCTGTGGCCTATTCTAATTTTGGTTGCTCCAAGAAAAGTTGGGGTGCTTTTTCCAGCTTGGGTTGAAGGTCTCTCCATACGTGTTATTCTGCTGGCGTTGTCCCCATTGAGGAAAATCCGCTTGCTTTTTTTCTTGTGGCAAAATTGGACATTCTGCTGTCACATGCTCAGCTCCACATTCCTCACAATTTGCCTTCTTTGTCTGCGCTGCGTTAGCTGACTGGGTAATGTTTTCCACCTTGTGAAATAAGGAATCAATCTTAGTGGATAACGCTGAATATACATCCACTTCATAAACTCCTGGTGTCTTCTTTGGTACTGCTCATTCCACATTCCACATTGCTGAGGTCGTAGCCATTGTCTCATATAACTTCAATACTTCGTCAATTGTTTTCATGGACAATGACCCATTAGCTGAAGAGTCGACCATGCTCTTGAAAGCTGGAAGTAGCCTCGCATAGAAATATTGGACCTAAAGTCCCTTGCTAATCCCGTGGTGTGGACACTTCCTTAGTAGATTTTTGAATCTATTCCAAGCCTCATCGAAATTCTCAGATTCACCTTGCCTGAAGATAGATATGTTGTGCTTTAGCTTTGCTATCTTGGCCGGTGGAAAGAACTTAGTACAGAACTTCTGGGCTAGGTCATTCTAGGAAGTAATGCTGGCTATCGGCTGAGAATCAAGCCATTCAATCGCCTTGTCCCGCAAAGTATGTGGAAACAGTCTTAATCTTACGGCGTCGTCAGAGATTCCTTGATATCTGAAGTGCTCGCACATCTCTAAGAAACGCGAGACATGCGTGTGCGGATTCTCTTCAATTCTTCCATAAAACTGATGTCCGTTCTGAAAAAGTTGTATCACATTTGTCTTCAACTGGAAATTTGGCTTCCCGAACGGTGGATATACAATGTTGGGCTGGCTTTAAATGATTTGAGGGGTCATGAACTCTCCAACGAGCATGTTTCCTTCATCTTCTTCCCCTCTTTCATTGGCTTGTACAAAATGATTGTATTGTACATTCTTCATCTGATTTCTCGCTGCTCTGTTTTCTCTCTGCCTTCTTCTTAAGCTTCGTTCGATCTCAGGATCGGCTGGGAGTAGATCTCCTTCAGCAGATCTTGGCATGCACTTCTGTAAGAGAATTCAATTTAAACACTTAAATAACTAAAATAAGCACTTAAGTAATAAAACTAAACAAGCAATAAAATAAAATGAACTAAAATAAATTTAACAATAAAAAGTTCGAATTAGTGCTAAATTGAATAAAATTAAACGAATACTCAATCTCCGGCAACGGCGCCAAAAACTTGTTAACGAAATAATTCTCTCGATTTAAAATTACCGCAAGTGTACGGATCATAACAAGTAATAAAGTGAATTTTTAAAAGTCCGAATATCGTCCCACAGAGATTGAGTAGTTCAATTCTATATAATCTAGCCTTAACCGAATCTAATTGAGTAAAAATATGCTCCAAATGCAAAAAGCCCTAATTTCAATTAAAACCCCTAATTTCTCAATTAGAAACCCTAATCTCAAAATTTCTCTAATCAAACGACTTAAACACTCAAGTAAATGAAATTATGCAAATTCAAAAGCTAATTTATGGAAATGAATCAAAATAAAGTCACTAGAATCACGAATCCCTAATTGAAGCTATAAAAACCCTAATTTCATAAAATCAATGACCCGATGGAAATTTGCCAATTCAATGTTCCTAAATCTATCCAACATATTCTCTCGATATATATTAGACCTATTCTTGCACACCACTAGCCTATATCTCTATGGATGATACAAATATACAAGAATGCATGTGATTTTGTGAATAATTAGAGAATTGCATAAAGCATAGGGGTATATCTCTATCCCCTATCGGACCCTATGTTGATTTATACCTTATCGAACCTATTCCACTTCTCTCGAATGTAAGAAATAAGTCATCAACACTCACACAATCATTGGCCACTAATTGCGGAAGAAAATCAATGCATATAAACCAATCAAATTATCCAAACGAGTTTTTATATTAAATTTATGAAATATGGAATTAAAATAACAAACAATGGTTCATCGATCACCTAGTGAATTGAAAACCTAGCCTAGAATATTCATAATTATAGAATAAAAAACGAAATTAATAAATTGAAAGAATAACACCCGTATGAAAATTTCTTGAAATTTTGAATAATGCCTTGAAAACCCGCTTGAATTCTTGTGGAATCGGCTTCAAGATCGTGTTTCTCACCTCCAAAAGTTGTAATTTTCTTCTCCCTGGACGTTCTACCCTATTTTTTTATGAATTTTGGCTTTTATATCATGTCCTCACGGAGCCCCGAAAGAGTTTCAATTAAAAACACAAGTTCAGAATTTTTTTTGTCTAACACCATGCGGCCGCATGGTTCAAGTGAACTGCCTCAATGAAATCCTTGCAACCTTATGCGCGGCCGCATGGTTGTAACTTTCAACCTTACTGTTTTGGTCCCTGAACTTCGTTTTCTCTTTTCTTGATCTCTTTTCTTTCTTTCCTTTGTTCCATCATCAAATATTGTCTTCTAATTGACGTTTGGGTCAATCAATTCCTTGATCACTTGCTCAGCTCATCTTTTGATTATTTGCAATTTAGTCCTTCATCTTTCACTTTTCTTCAATTCAGTCCAATATTACTTCTTTCTTCCTCCGATCGTCTTGTATCGTCCTCAATCTCATACTTGGCATATTTTCATTCTCCTTCTGCACTTTAGCTCAACTTTCCAATATTTGCACCTTTGGTCCTTGAACTATCGCTTTGTTCCGTTTTGGTCCTTTTTCGGCTCTTTTCTTCTGAATTCCATCTTTTCCATAGAAGCACCTACATTGCTTGAATTTAACAAGATTAAGTCACAATTCAACTACTTTATCCATGTTTAAGTCATGTTTGTGAGTTAAATAAGTGTGTAAAAACACACTTGTCATTAATCACTGAATACTGATCTGTTCTTG
>NW_019249571.1:0-1336 GCF_002742605.1 Olea europaea var. sylvestris
AAAATATCTAATTCGAATCATTTAGTGTGGAAAATGCATTTTTATGATTATTAGGAACCCACGTGTACTAGAAATACCTCGGGAATGGAGAGAAAAGCATAAAGAGTGATTTTGCACGAGAGGTGTAAGGAAAATCTGACCACAAGAGTATTGGATTGTGAATAAATCAACAACACTTGATTAGTTGCATTCTATTATAGGTGTGAGCTCAATATTGGCTAATCGCACACACTACGTTGAGCATTGGATAAGTAAAGATCTATTTTTTATATTGTTTAGATCTTGCTAAAGTGTTACTCAAATTCAAACTTGAGGCATATGGTAAGTAGTTCAACACTGAGTCCTTTGTTTGTGATTTGTTTAGGATAGTAATATGTTCCATTCCTAAGTTTTATTTTATTTTGTTCGAGAACGATCAAAGGTCTTAGTTTTGGGGTTTTTGATAAGTGTGTTTTGTGCACTTATTTAGGTCATATTGCTAAATTACTATGGTTCAAATTATTAACTTCTACTTAACTTGGGTTAAATTTCTTTTTGTTTTTAGTGATCGACTTGTTTGAAGCAATTGGAAAAGAAGAAGGATAAAATAAAATAAAATCTATAATTTTTGGATAAAATCTCACAATTTAGAATTTGAAAAGAGGACATTGGTTGCACAATAGATGAATTTAAGGACTAAATTGAATTAGTTGAGAAAGAGAAGACCTTGGAGAGAAAATTTCATTAAATAGGCAATGGAATTAAATGAGCCTCTTGGACTTTTAATTTGACTACAGCACGAGGGATGAATTTATTATATATACACACAAAAAAAATGAAAGTTGGGAGAGAGAATTTAAAAAGGTGGCTGGTTGAGAATTAGAAGAAGAAGAAAAAATAAGCTGGCGGTGAGAAAAACGACAGGCTGGAAATTGGAATTTTCAGTTAACAACTTTTCAATTAAAAAAGAAGCTGGCGAGGAGAAAAACATGAGAGATGTGAGGAAAAACTGACCACAAGAGGATTGGATTGTGAATAAATCAACAAAACTTGATTAGCTGCATTCTATTATAGGTGTGATCTCAATATTAGCTAATTATATACACTAAGTTGAGCATTAGATAAGTAAAAATCTATTTTTGATATTGTTTGGATCTTGTTAAAATGTTACTGAAATTCAAACCTGAGGCATATGGTAAGCAGTTCAATGTTGAGCCCTTTATTTGTGATTTGTTTAGGCTAGTAAAATGTTTCATTCCTAAGTTTTATTTTATTTTGCTTGAGGATGATCAAAGGTTTTAGTTTGGGGGAGTTTGATAAGTGCATTTTGTGAATTTATTTAGGCCATATTACTAAA
>NW_019249572.1:0-1336 GCF_002742605.1 Olea europaea var. sylvestris
CTAAAAAAAAAAAAAAAAAAATTAACCCTTCTTGAATTTGATTTTCATTTTCAAAGCATGTTATTGCATTCATTTGAAAGTTTTCCTTAAATCTCCCAAGTGTGGTTCGTCTTCTGGCCGCCATAAATCATTTATACTTTTTCATCTGGTAAAATTTGTGAATAATTTATAAATTATCCAACTTCATTTTTAATTATATTTTTCAATGAATTCGAGGTATTTCTTCTTTATTCATCATTTATTTTTATTTATTTATAAATTAAATCGTTTAAAAATTCTTTGGAGATGCATACATTATTACATCACATGGTTGTCCCATTATTCATGCAATCATATCTAATTTTAGGTGTCATTTTAATTACAAGCGCGTATTGCCAATCTGTCACTACAGCCAAAACAATTAATTTGATCTTCTTCTTCTTGTCATTGTCGCCATCACTCCCAACTCTTACGACAATTATGTCAAAGTCCCACAATTGGAAAATTGATTAGATAACACGTTTCATTCAATTCATTTGTACACGATTTAAGAAATAAGGTACACGAAATCGTGACTATATTCGCATAACAACAACTTTACTTAACAAATAAATGTTGGCTAACTCTAAGTCGACTTATACACCCAACCTTAAAAAGTGTAATTTTAAATATTTAATCTATTTAAATTTATAAATTAAGGTCTCCATATGACCGAGAGTGACAGTATATATGATAAAATCGAAAACACTTTGGATGGAACCTGAAATCGGAGGGTAAAACATCAAATGGCTTAAACATTTTTATCAATTTGAAAATCCCATGCAATTGAAGTTCACATTGATAATTTCGGTCATGTGCAAAAGTCAAACTCACATATTTAAGCAGATTGGAGTCTCATAGCACTATTGTTGAAGATTAGGGGACCTATATGTACATCACACAAAAGATTGGGGAGCCCAACTCTAAATGTTCCTAAAATATTATATCCACGTAAGCACAATTATCGTGTTTATAACCCCAATACATTCCGCGTGGTACAGCTACCGTCTTCTTCTCGCTATATATTCTCGCCTTTTCTTCTCCGCCGCCACACCCTCCGCGTCGCCAGATTCCACCGTAAACAAGGTCAAGTAGAACACGCACACCGAAAGTAGTCTTCATCATTCAAATATACTAATTTCACGGTATGAACACAAATTACTGCTTATGGGAGTAGGTTTATGTTACAAATAATCAAACCAAACCATGTTTTCCCGTTTTGCCCCTCCCGTTAGTTTGAATTTACCCCTCTCTTGCCTCACCATCGTCCGTTCTCTCATCGGCGCAAATCATACTTCTGCTCGATTCTGTTCGCGAT
>NW_019249573.1:0-1336 GCF_002742605.1 Olea europaea var. sylvestris
CTTCTAGAACAACTAATGAAGCCAATGTCGAACCACTTAGACGATTGCATGAAACTCCACATCATAAACACTATATCGAGATTTAGGGCCAGAGAGTTTCTCGCTGAAATATGCAACTGGTTGATTGTTTTGGCTTAGCATATCGCCAATACCCACCTTCAAAGTATCACAATGCAACTCAAACAGTTGAGTAAACCAAAATTGGGACAGTTGTCAATTTCTGCTTAATCAACTGAAGCAATGCCTCTGCCTCAGGAATCCACTGAAAATTACCACTCTTCATACAATCAGTAATTTGCACCATGATACTACTGAAATGTCGTATAAACCTATGGTAGAAGGAATTAAGGCCATGAAAACTTCACACTTCTATAATCATCTTAGGCTGTTACCACTGACTTATTGCTTCTACTTTGGATGTATCAAATGCTAACCCTTCTTTTGATTCCATATAACACAGAAATACAACTCGGTCAGTCAGTGAGGTACACTTCTTCCCGCAGGTGCTGGAGATGATCATCACTGTTAGCACTATAAAATAGAATATCATCAAATTAAACTACCACAAATTTATCGATGAATGGAAAAAGAGCTTGATTCATAACCTGCATAAAAGTACTTGGCGCATTAGAAAGGCCGAATGACATGACTAACCACTCGTCTAACCCCTATCTCGTCTTAAAGGCTATTTTTACTCATTCCCAAGCCTGATACAAATTTGATGGTACCCACTCTTCAAATCCAGTTTAATGAACATACAAGCACTGGTAAGCTGATCGAGTAAAGTCGGCCAAGCGAGTAATAGGAAAATGACTACATATCGTAATCTTATTGATCGCTTCACTGTCCACACACATATGTCACGTGCCATCATTCTTTGGCGTAAGGAGAGCAGGGACTAAGACTTTCCCTGATGTGCCTACTCACCAAAAGCTCCTCTATATATCTGCACAACTCTTCATCTTTAGTAGGGTTCATCCTGTAATGTACCTGATTAGGAAGAGTAGCTTTAGGCATTAAATCAATCTAATGCTGAATATCTTATAGTGGTGTCAACCCATCTGGAAGCTTTTCTAGAAAGACCTAAAATTATTCCAGCAAGGACCGAATTCTATGAGGGACCTCCTACTCAATATCGACTGACTTGCCTACTAACAAATATATTACACTAAATTTTGCCATCTCCATCTCAAACTTCACTCTAGTTAATAAATTAGTATTACTCTTTATACAATAGAAAGAGGGTGTTTTTAATTAAGTACTTAAGTAGGGTAAATTATATTAAATAAAGGGTATGTTGGAATTTTTATTTTTATTTATTTATATGAAAAAAAAA
>NW_019249574.1:0-1336 GCF_002742605.1 Olea europaea var. sylvestris
ATGTTTTTAACCTTGATAATGAGAATGGAGCAGAAGACATGCCGACCTTAATAGACCGAAAGGTACTTATTCTATGAGTTAAGTAGGATATGTCTTGTGCAATGAGGCAGAAGAATAAAATTACACGTGTTCATTATTGTTCTTATATTTGAACCCAGTTAAAATATTTTTCAGGACAATGTCTTCATTATGTCCAATGCCAAGTCAAAGTTTCCTGTGTTACAGTTGGATTTAAGGTTAGTGTCCAATCTCCCTACCCCTCTCACATTCATCACTTATAGTACATAATTTAGTATCTCATTAGTGATAATTTATTTTGTTTTATTGGCAGATTCATATCTGATCTGGTAGTTGTCATTGTCTCTGCAACTTGTGGTGGAATTGCCTTTGCCTGCGCTGGACAACCGGTGCGATCACTATAACTGTTCTTTACCTTTTCCTTGAATTTGCAATAGAGTTGTCGAAATGGGCGACATGGCCCGGCCCTCCATTAGTGAGGCCTGGTCTGCGCAACAGAAAATGGAAAGGCCAGGACTGGACCAATCTGGGCTGGTTTTTTTTTTTTTTTTTTATGGATTTAGTGAAAATATGAAAAAAAATTGAAAAAAACCTGCATGAGTCAGATTGAGTGGGCATGCACGGGCCATCCTCATGGCTAGGCCATCCCACAGTTCAGGCTTTTTGTGGCAGGCTTGGTCCGGCCCGTCCAACTGACTTCTCTAATTTGCAATTTTGATGAATTTGAACATTTTTCATTTCCTTATTTCTCCTTTTGGTTTCCTTCTAAGCCTCCGTTTGGCAGAATTTATAAACAATATATAAATGATTAAACTTATTTTCAACTACACATTCCGATTAACCTACAAATATTATCTACTTATTCATCGCTCATTTCTATCAATTTATAAATTCTTCCCAAATGGAGGCTACAATGTGGAGGTTGCTTAATGTATGTTTTCTAGTTTGTTTATTGCAATCTCATATTTGGAAGGAGTGCCTTCGACAATCTACTTCTTAAACCTTGCAGGTCATAACTGGATATTTGCTAGCAGGATCTGTGATTGGACCAGGTGGTTTTAGTTTCGTCAGTGAAATGGTTCAAGTATGTTGCTTTCATCTTTCTTCCAATTCCTCATCATGAATAATTCTTTCATCACTTCTTCTTGACTGAAATCATATAGCTGCTTACCCCTTTTTGCATTTGCTTAGGAATTCGACGAATATAAAAACTTTTTGACTTCTGCTCCGTGCTTATGAAATCTTGTGCTTTATATTGCTTAATCATTTCAAACCTTTTGATTTTTCTCTTTTCATGAATTCTATTTCTATGTTATTT
>NW_019249575.1:0-1336 GCF_002742605.1 Olea europaea var. sylvestris
CTCAATTCTTCGTACGCCGACAATCCGAGCGTTCCAAATATAGAAGTGCTCGTTCTTTCGAAAAATGGCCGAAATCCCTCATATGCCACGATGAAGTTGTGAGTTCAATCCAAAACGGTCGCTACGTTTCCAAAAAGTACTTATGGTGCCAAAACGGACACCGTGTGCAAAAGTTACGCTCAATTCTTCGTACGCCGACTATCCAAGCCTTCAAAACATAAAATTGCTCATTCTTTCGAAAAATGGCCGAAATCCCTTATAGGTCACGACGAAGTTGTGAGTTCAATCCAAAAGGGTCGCTACATTTCCAAAAAGTACTTATGGGCCCAAAACGGACACCGTGTGCAAAAGGTACGCTCAATTCTTCGTACACCGACTATCCAAGCGTTCCAAATGTAGAAGTGCTCGTTCTTTCAAAAAATGGCTGAAATCCCTCAGACGTCACGATGAAGTAGTTAGTTCAATCCAAAAGGGTCGCTACATTTCCAAAAAGTACTTATGGGCCCAAAACGGACACCGTGTGCGAAAGGTACGCTCAATTCTTCGTACGTCGACTATCCGAGTGTTCCAAATATAGAAGTGCTCGTTCTTTCAAAAAATGGCTGAAATCCCTCAGACGTCACGATGAAGTAGTTAGTTCAATCTAAAAGGGTCGCTACATTTCCAAAAAGTACTTATGGGCCCAAAACGGACACCGTGTGCGAAAGGTACGCTCAATTCTTCGTACGTCGACTATCCAAGCCTTCCAGACATAAAATTGCTCATTCTTTCGAAAAATGGCCAAAATCCCTTATAGGTCACGACGAAGTGGTGAGTTCAATCCAAAAGGCTCGCTACATTTCCAAAATGTACTTATGGGCCCAAAACGGACACAGTGTGTAATAGGTATGCTTAATTCTTCGTACGCCGACTATCCAAGCGTTCCAAATATAGAAGTGCTCGTTCTTTCAAAAAATGGCCGAAATCCCTCATATGTCACGATGAAGTTGTGAGTTCAATCCAAAACGATCGCTACTTTCAAAAAAGTACTTATGGGCCCAAAACGAACACAGTGTGCAAAAGTTACGATCAATTCTTCGTAACCCGACTATCCGAGCGTTCCAAATATAGAAGTGCTCGTTCTTTTGAAAAATGGCCGAAATCCCTCATATGTCACGACGAAGTTGTAAGTTCAATCCTAAACGATCGCTACATTTCCAAAAAGTACTTATGGGCCCAAAATGGACACCTTGTGGAAAAGGTACGCTCAATTTTTCGTACGCCGACTATCCAAGCATTCCAAATATAGAAGTGCTCGTTCTTTCAAAAAATGGCCGAAATCCCTCAGACGTCACGA
>NW_019249576.1:0-1336 GCF_002742605.1 Olea europaea var. sylvestris
TATTTCCTTAAAGCTAAACCTTTACTTGGCCTAACTGCTACTGCTTTATCTGAAAATTTTTCTTTTGCAAAATTATGGCATGAAAGACTTGGCCACATTGGCAAGAAAAGTCTAAAGGCTTTAGAAAACAAAGGAATTTTTGGAAAACAAAATCTTGATGATATTGGTCATTGTGAACAATGTGTGATTGGTAAATAAGTTAAACTTCCTTTTCTGCCTGGAACTCACAAAACTAAACAAATTCTAGAGTACTTACATGCTGATTTGTGGGGACCTACATCTGTGTGCGCTCTTTCAGGGTTTAAATATTATCTTTTGATCATTGATGATTTTTCAAGAAAAATCTGGATTTTCTTATTAAAATCCAAAGATGAGACTTTTTCAGTCTTTAGGGACTGGAAAACACAAATAGAAAATCAAACCGATTAAAAGATAAAAATATTAAGAGCACACAATGGTCTGGAGTTTTGTTATCATGAGTTCAATAATTTCTGTAAAGAACATGGTATATTGAGACATCTCACTGTTACCTATACACCTCAACAAAATGGCATAGCTGAAAGAATGAACAGAACCTTACTAAATAAAGTTAGATGTATGCTTTTAAGTTCTGGTTTGCTAAAAATATTTTGGGGTGAAATTGTAAAAACAGCTGCATATTTAGTCAATAGAACACCCACATCTGCCCTAAATTTTGAAGTACCTGAATCAGTATGAACTAAAAATTCTGTTGATTATTCACATTTAAAAACCTTTGGGTGTGCTGCTTATGCACACCAAAATATTGGAAAACTAGAACCAAGATCACTTAAATGTATTTTCTTGGGCTATGGTGAAAATGTGAAGGGGTATAGACTGTGGGTTAAAAGTGAAAACGGGTATAGGGTGATTGTTAGGAGAGATGTTGTCTTTAATGAATCCCTTATGCCATGCCTAGAAGGAAAATACAATTTGACTTTTGATGATGTACAAATTGAGATGGAGCCTTCTAAGGTTGAAAGAAAAACAAATGTACCTGTTGAACCAGAAATGATTAATGCAGAAAATGAATCTGAAACTGAAACTGAAAATAATCTGCTTAATAACACCAATGACCAGATTGAAAATCCAACCTATCCCATTGAAGAATATCAATTAACTAGAGATAGGGAAAGAAGGCACACTGGGAAAGAAGGCACACTAGACCACCTGCAAGATGTGATTCAGATGATTTTGTTTCATTATTTACCTATCAGGAACAAACTGAAAATGAGCCTAACACTTATGAAGATGCCATAAACTGCAAAGACTCTAAGCATTGGATAATAGCTATGAAAGATGAAATGAGTTCACTTCT
>NW_019249577.1:0-1336 GCF_002742605.1 Olea europaea var. sylvestris
ATAGTGTCACCTTCAATCTCTTTCTCTTATTTGAGCCACCAAACGGTGCCTCCTTCATGAGTGACACATTAATATGTTTGATGTAAAATGAAAACAAATACTTCTTATGCCACTTACATAAGTGCCAAAAGCATCCCTAACTTAATGCTTGAAGTTTGAATATCCTTTTTGCATTCAATAAATTGAACCAAAATGTAGCGTATTTCTTTGCCTCTTCTTCAAATAAATTTTCAGATTCAAGGTACTTTAGTTTATGGGAAAATGGGCAAAATAATTTTATGTATATGTATAATAGTTTGGGAGACAAATATAGCTAAAGGAATTGAAGTTCGGTTTTCAAAATAAGCCTATGACTTTTAAGTTCTAATGGGACGGGTTTTCTCTCATATCTCCATTGAAGTGGTATTGGTAATGCATTAAAAAAAAAAAGAAAAAAAAAGAAGGAGTTATAAAGATTTGCAAGTAGGGGTTTTGAAACATGGAAGTTACAATTGAAAGTAGGGAGGTTACAAACTTTTCAATTACCTAAATGGCAGTTTTCCTTTTCTTTTTTCTTACTAACGTAGTGATTTCAAATGGGGATGGTTATGGTTTTAATTTCAAATGGAAGTGGTGTTGTAATTTGATTTATTTTTTTAAAATGGCAATTTACAAAATCAAAATGGCATGGGGCTAATTAACATTTTTCAAATACTAAATGAAATGGATTGGCAATTAACAAGCATTTAAAAAAAAAAAAAGGGTCACTTGGTAGTTAACAAAAGTGGGGTTAAACAATGGTAGTGAACTATTAATTAGGTGCATAAATGTGGGTATAAAAGTATAGGTTGACATTTTAAGAAAACTGTGGCAGTTTACCAAATGGAAATCAAAGTGGCATTTGGAAAAAATAAAGTCTATCAATAGCAATATGAAGGTGGGTCGGCAGTTGACTGAAATTGGGATTTAAAATTATCAGTGATGCGGGTGGTTACGCACTTAGTGGGTGAGTGGCATATTTAAGTGGGGTGCCGAAGGAAAAAATTTCAGCTTGATAGGTTGTGCGGAAAAAAAAATATATAAATTTAACGTACTTAAAAAATGGGAGTCATTGGAAGGACAAAATCATGTTTAAGGGTTGTTTGCCAAAACCAATAAGTGTATAAAAACTTAAATTTTTAAAGACTTAATATAGATAGCAATTAATATGAAGTGTCGTCAAAATAATGTAACAAATAAAAATTTGTTGTCTAAAAGAGATTTTAATCCCTTACAAAATTTCTAAAAAAAAAAAAAAACAAAGTACGCGAAACTTTACTATCGTGACCAAAGCTTAATTTGAACTCTTAAGGAAGTG
>NW_019249578.1:0-1336 GCF_002742605.1 Olea europaea var. sylvestris
TCAGAATCATCGAAGGATCATTCTTAATAAGATGATCGATTGTAGTTGTAGAATTGCTGGTAAGTCCTAAATCTCCTATAACTGCTATTCGACCAGGATACTTGCCAGAGCCAGGCAACGGTAAGGTTTCAAATACAAGTTCCTCACTCATTGCTTTTAAAGAACTATCGCCACACTTGTAGTAATACTTTGTTTCAGGTTCAAGACCTATAAGAAAATCCAAATCTCCATAGTTACATAAGGCGATTACAAAAAAATACTAATCAATCAGGGATCAGATCAAGTTCTGTAAAACATGCAAGATGAGAATTTTCCAATCACCGTCCAAATAATCTAAATACTATGATCTTGTGGTTTGCATATCGAAAATAATCATTAAGAAATGAAAATATCACAAACATATTTCAAGCAACTAAAACATATAGTCACTGTATTCTTCTACTCAAAATTTTACCATCAATCTTCACATGATGGATGATACCAGATGTGTAATTCCAGAGGCCCTCAAATGGATACAACTGATTATAAATCACTGAGACACCAGTTTGCTTTCCACTGTACTTTCCCCTTTCCTTCCCATACCACACCTCGCTGCCCACTGTTGACGGATCGACTGGCGTCACATTCAATCCAATCTGTGCATCCCCTACAACCCAATTCACAAAAATCCAGTTTACCACAAAACCCATCGAACAAACTCAAACAATAACACCAAAAATGCTAAAACTGAAGTTACGAATATCATAGTACCAGTGACCCAAGAAATCCACATTGAAGTTGGAGTAGACAATGCAAGAGCAATCTGTTCAGGGAAATTTGAGGTCACATTTTTCCGTAACCTTGGATGATTCATAGGCAAATCATCGCTGCCACGGCGCAACGAAGGATCGAAACTACGAGTTGTGGGCTTAAACGGACCTTCTAAGGTTGTGGGAATTCGCTGCGATAATCCAGCTATCACCATATTCATCACTGCGAGTAGCAAAATTGTTGAAGAAGTAAAAAGTTCATATTTCTCCATGAAGGGCATATAATTCCTAGACTTGTGATTAGCAGAATGCTCTTCTTCATCAACAACCATCAAATTAACACTTCATTGTCTCGCAACCACCGTTTAGAAGATTTCTTTTCTTTTCTTTTTTGATGCCACTTTTGGGATAATACTGTAGTATTATTTGGAAATGGAATATTCTGATCCTGCCGTTAGCGGGACGCCATGGCATAAGCATATCTCGCTTAGTTTGACTGTACAGTGAGTCTAGTTCAAGTACAAAAAAATATATTAAAATTTAAACTAAAGTAATATTTAATTTTAATTACAACTTTTTAATTGCCG
>NW_019249579.1:0-1336 GCF_002742605.1 Olea europaea var. sylvestris
TCACAACGAAGTGGTGAGTTCAATCCAAAACGGTTGCTACATTTCCAAAAAGTTCTTATGGGCCCAAAACGGTCACCGTGTGCAAAAGTTACGCTCAATTCTTCGTCCGTGGACTCTCAAAGCGTTCTAAATATGCAAGTGCTCATTCTTTCGAAAAATGGCCAATATCCCTCGTACATCACGACGAATTGATGAGTTCAATCCAAAACGGTCGCTACCATTCCAAAAAGTTCTTATGGGCCCAAAACGGACACCGTGTGCAAAAGTTATGCTCAATTCTTTGTACGCTGTCAATCCTAGCGTTCCATATATGCAAGTGCTCATTCTTTCGAAAAATTGCCAAAATCCCTCATACGTCACGACGAAGTGGTTAGTTAAATCCAAAACGGTCGCTACGTTTCCAAAAAGTACTTATGGGCCCAAAACGGACACCGTGTGCAAAAGTTACGCTCAATTCTTCGTCCGTCAACAGTCCAGGCGTTCCAAATATGCAAGTGGTCGTTCTTTCGAAAAATGGCTGAAATCCCTCATACGTCACGGCGAAGTGGTGAGTTCAATCCAAAACGGTCGCTACATTTTCAAAAAGTACTTATGGTCGCAAAACGGACTCCGTGTGCAAAAGTTACGCTCAATTCTTCGTCCGCCGACTCTCCAAGCGTTCTAACTATGCAAGTGCTCATTCCTTCGAAAAATGGCCAAAATCCCTCGTACGTCACGACGAAGTGATGAGTTCAATCCAAAACGGTCGCTACATTTCCAAATAGTACTTATGGACGCAATACGGACACCGTGTGCAAAAGTTACGCTCAATTCTTTGTACGCTGTCAATCCTAGCGTTCCATATATGCAAGTGCTCATTCTTTCGAAAAATTGCTGAAATCCCTCATACGTCACGACGAAGTGGTTAGTTCAATCCAAAACGGTCGCTACATTTCCAAATAGTACTTATGGACGCAATACGGACACCGTGTGCAAAAGTTACGCTCAATTCTTCGTCCGCCGACTCTCCAAGCGTTCTAAATATGCAAGTGCTCATTCTTTCGAAAAATGGCCAAAATCCCTCGTACATCACGACGAAGTGATGAGTTCAATCCAAAAGGGTCGCTACCATTCCAAAAAGTTCTTATGGGCCCAAAACGGACACCGTGTGCAAAAGTTATGCTCAATTCTTCGTACGTCAACAATCCAAGCGTTCCAAATATGTAAGTGGTCATTCTTTCGAAAAATGGCCAAAATCCCTCATACGTCACGATGAAGTGGTTAGTTAAATCCAAAACGGTCGCTACGTTTCCAAAAAGTACTTATGGGCCCAAAACGGACACCGTGTGCAAAAGTT
>NW_019249580.1:0-1336 GCF_002742605.1 Olea europaea var. sylvestris
TCCAAAAAGTACTTATGGGCCGAAAACGGACCCCGTGAGCAAAAGTTACGCTCAATTCTTCGAACGTCGACAATCCAAGCGCTACAATTATGCAAGTTCTAATTCTTTCGAAAAATGGCCGAAATCCCTCATACGTCACGACGAAGTCGTGAGTTCAATCCAAAATGGTCGCTACATTTCCAAAAAGTACTTATGGGCCGAAAACGGACCCCGTGAGCAAAAGTTACGCTCAATTCTTCGAACGTCGACAATCCAAGCGGTCCAATTATGCAAGTGCTAATTCTGTCGAAAAATGACTGAAATCCCTCATACGTCACGATGAAGTTGGGAGTTCAATCCGAAACGGTCGCTACATTTTCAAAAATTACTTATGGGCCGAAAACGGACCCCGTGAGCAAAAGTTACGCTCAATTCTTCGTACGCCGACTCTCCTAGCGTTCCAAATATGCAAGTGCTCATTCTTTTGAAAAATAGCCGAATTCCCTCATACGTCACGACGAAGTGGTGAGTTCAATCCAAAACGGTCGCTACATTTCCAAAAAGTACTTATGGGCCGAAAATGGACCCCATGAGCAAAAGTTACGCTCAATTCTTCGTACGCCGACTCTCCAAGCGTTCCAAATATGCAAGTGCTAATTCTTTCGAAAAATGGCCGAATTCCCTCATACGTCACGAAGAAGTAGTGAGTTCAATCCAAAACGGTCGCTACATTTCCAAAAAGTACTTATGGTCCGAAAACGGACACCGTGAGCAAAAGGTACACTCAATTCTTCGTACGCCGACTCTCCAAGCGTTCCAAATATGCAAGTACTCATTCTTTTGAAAAATGGCCGAATTCCCTCATACGTCACGATGAAGTGGTGAGTTCAATCCAAAACGGTCGCTACATTTCCAAAAAGTACTTATGGGCCGAAAACGGACCCCGTGAGCAAAAGTTACGCTCAATTCTTCGAACGTCGACAATCCAAGCGCTCCATTTATGCAAGTGCTAATTCTTTCGAAAAATGGCCGAAATCCCTCATACGTCACGACGAAGTAGTGAGTTCTATCCAAAACGGTCGCTACATTTCCAAAAAGTACTTATGGGCCGAAAACGGACCCCGTGAGCAAAAGTTACGCTCAATTCTTCGAACATCGACAATCCAAGTGCTCCAATTATGCAGGTGCTAATTCTGTCGAAAAATGACCGAAATCCCTCAAATGTCACGATAAAGTTGCGAGTTCAATCCAAAACGGTCGCTACATTTTCAAAAAGTACTTATGGGCCGAAAACGGACACCGTGAGCAAAAGTTAAGCTCAATTCTTCGTACGCCGACTCTCCAAGCGTTCCAAATA
>NW_019249581.1:0-185 GCF_002742605.1 Olea europaea var. sylvestris
GTTGATTGGACACAAAAATCGTATCGGGGCAATTTCGTCATTTTTTGCAACGGCGTCGGAATGGGCTAAAATTTGACAGGTTGTTCGAAAACAAAAATCGCTCCGGGTGCAATTTCGTCATTTTTCATGACGGTGTCGAAATGGGCTAAAATTTGACAGATTGATCGGAAACAAAAATCGCGCCG